>NC_068359.1:12276440-12404920 GCF_020536995.1 Dreissena polymorpha | reverse complement strand
AATGAAGGACTTTCTGGGATCGTAACAGCTTGACACGGCATAGCATGAAAATAATTCGCGTTCAGAAGCAAGAGTCTGCCAAAGCAAAAATCATCAAAAGACTCTATGGCGGCAATTTATATTGACTAGACACGGCAAAACTGGCATACTGGTATTTTTAGTTATCAATATAAGTCACATTGTGCTTTATAAATTGTATTTGAGCATTTTGCGACTTATTGAAAGACTATGATACCCGATATCAACATTTCATCGGGGATTTGCAGATCACCAAGCTGTCCTGAAATTCAACATTGATTTCAAACTCTTTACTGGTTTGTACTCTTTCTTAGTGTTAGTACTTTTTATCATTTTATAGTTAAATGAACTGTGTCACAGTAAAAGAGACATTAAGGCGATTGTGGGCCAGTTTGGATCTAGATCAGCTGCCTGCATTCGCTTGAAAGCTGTTTGCTTAAAAGTGTTTTTCTGACAATAACAAATAATTAATTGGATACTGATTTGACTGCACTTTCCTGTGACCTGGCTCAAATAATAGAATTTCATTAATCAAATTATTATTTTGAACATTAATCAATTGTTTTTCTTGTCCCTCGGGATCAATGACTCCAGCACTTTCCTGTTGAGAATTGAATACTGCTAAAGGCGATGCTAGGGGGCGTGAGAGATGTTGCACCTTCCAGTATCGCTCGATTGTTCATTGTCGGCTCAGGTACTACGTTCATGTACCCCGGGTACTCTTAAGTATACTTACATGTATCCCGGGTACGGTAAATATACTAAAATGTACCCGGGAAATTTAACCCTAAATCAGTCGTTGTCGACTATTTTTTTGTAATAATTATATATACACATTTATGTCAATTTTCTGTAGAAAGGCCTCTATACTATCAGAACACATACTCAAAAAGCATGTTGATGCAGTGTTTTTGAAGAGAAGTGTGTTAAGATAATCAGTTGCACGTTTTACGACATCGGATTTTGGGCGCGAATACAACTCTGGTCCAGTCTAATATGGACCGAGTACAATTACGTTTATTTACCGTATCTGGGGTACATGTAAGTATACTTGTAGTACCCAGGGTACATGTAAGTATACTTAAGAGTACCCGGGGTACATGTAAGAAGTACCAGAGCCGACAATGACCAATCAAGCTCCATTATCCCTCATGAACCGACTAAAAAAACCGAGTCGGCAATATTTGACTTAATTTTTGGTTTGGTTGCTCTCGAGGGATTGAAAATTTCAGAATCTTCCTAAAAGCCCTACGGGTTTGATCCCCAGAAGCGACATTGAAAACTAGCATACTTTGTTATCTAAAAGGCTGCTAAACCTGATATACAATGGTAATGTGAATTTCTCTCACATGATGTTCATCAGTCATCATATTATATAAAACTTACAGCAGTAGTAAACAACTAGACAATAATTAATGAACGCATCTTTCATTTGTCTTTGACACTTGATTTTGACATGGCCTAGATTTAAATATGTGACTGGACTTTACCAGCACTCTTGTAACAGAGCTAAAGTTTAAATGTACCATTGAAGATCGCCTAAATCCAGATTTGCTATTATAGACGTGTGAAAGTTTTAAGGGTGTGACAAGTAAGCAAAAATTGGTCATTACCCAGAGGCCACAACTGATCTATGACTGTATTAAAACAAGAAAAATCAGTGCCTGATTTAGTTTTCTTTAGATAGTTCAATAACAAGGGCTGTTTGTAAAACATGCATGCCCCCATATGGGCTGTCCGTTGTAGTGGCAGCCATTGTGTGATAGGTTTTTTGTCACTGTGACCTTGACCTTTGACCTAGTGACCTGAAAATCAATAGGGGTCATCTGTGAGTCACGATCAATATACCTATGAAGTGTTATGATCCTAGGCAAAAGCGTTCTTGAGTTATCATCCGAAAATCATTTTACTATTTCGGGTCACCGTGACCTTGACCTTTGACCTTGTGACCTCAAAATCAATAGGGTCTTCTGCGAGTCATGATCAATCTACCTGTGAAGTTTCATGATCCTAGGCATATGCGTTCTTGAGTTATCATCCGAAAACCATTTTACTATTTCGGGTCACCATGACCCTTGACCTTTGACAGTGACCTCAAAATCAATAGGGGTCATCTGCGAGTCATGATCAATCTACCCATGAAGTTTCATGATCCTAGGCATATGCATTGTTGAGTTATCATCCGGAAACCATTTTACTATTTCGGGTCACTGCGACCTTGACCTTTGACCTAGTGACCTCAAAATCAATAGGGGTCATCTGCGAGTCATGATCAATCTACCCATGACGTTTCATGATCCTAGGCGTATGGGTTTTTGAGTTATCATTCAAAAACCATTTTACTATTTGGGTCACCGTGACCTTGACCTTTGACCTAGTGACCTCAAAATCAATAGGTGTCATCTTGCGAGTCATGATCATGTACCTATGAAGTTTCATGATCCTAGGCCCAAGCGTTCTTGAGTTATCGGCTGACAACCACCTGGTGGACGGACCGACCGACAGACCGACCAGACCGACAGACCGACATGAGCAAAGCAATATACCCCCTCTCTTCGAAGGGGGGCATATAAAACAAGGGCTGTTTGTAAACATGCATGCCCCCCATATGGGCTGTCCGTTGTAGTGGCAGCCATTGTGTGATACGTTTTTTTGTCACTGTGACCTTTACCTTTGACCTAGTGACCTGAAAATCAATAGGGGTCATCTGTGAGTCACGATCAATGTACCTATGAAGTGTCATGATCCTAGGCAAAAGCGTTCTTGAGTTATCATCCGAAAATCATTTTACTATTTCGGGTCACCGTGACCTTGACCTTTGACCTTGTGACCTCAAAATCAATAGGGGTCTTCTGCGAGTCATGATCAATCTACCTGTGAAGTTTCATGATCCTAGGCATATGCGTTCTTGAGTTATCATCCGAAAACCATTTTACTATTTCGGGTCACCGTGACCTTGACCTTTGACCTAGTGACCTCAAAATCAATAGGGGTCATCTGCGAGTCATGATCAATCTACCCATGAAGCTTCATGATCCTAGGCGTATGCATTGTTGAGTTATCATCCGGAAACCATTTTACTATTTCGGGTCACCGCGAAATTGATCTTTGACCTTGTGACCTCAAAATCAATAGGGGTCATCTGCGAGTCATGATCAATCTACCCATGAAGTTTCATGATCCTAGGCGTATGCGTTCTTGAGTTATCATTCAAAAACCATTTTTCTATTTCGGGTCACCGTGACCTTGACCTTTGACCTAGTGACCTCAAAATCAATAGGGGTCATCTGCGAGTCATGATCAATGTACCTATGAAGTTTCATGATCCTAGGCCCAAGCGTTCTTGAGTTATCGTCTGACAACCACCTGGTGGACGGACCGACAGACAAACCGACATACCGACAGACTGACCGACAGACAGACCGACATGAGCAAAGCAATATACCCCCTCTTCTTCGAAGGGGGGCATAAAAACTAATTTCATAAGCCTGGTAACAGTTTAACGGTAATGCTACCAATGTGTCACACCAGGGCCTTGAATTTGAAATCTAGGCCATGCATGGTCATTTCTTCATGAAATCAGGACACAAAATTGTATTTTAAGTCCTTAATTGACCTGGCTATAAGTTCTCAGATTATTATAAGCTCAATCAGTATATTTATATCATTATTTATGCTTTGTGTATTGTAAACATATACACAATCATGCAGTTACATGATAGCAATAAATAATATCAAAGCTACCCATGCTATAAAGGTCATTGACAAAGCCTATGGTCAAAATGTGAACACATTGAGTGTAATCGCCCTCTCGTGCCAGCAAAAACAACACGTTGACAGGTTGTCATTTTTGACAGTTCTACTTTCACTTTCATTTTGTGATATCAAACTATTAACAATTATGTGGCTGAGAAAAATATCGCCATTGCTTTTTATTCCGCTGGTAGGGTGGCCTATATCAGTTGAACTGTCAGTCAGTGTGTCAGTCTGTCCGTCCGTCCGAAAACTTTAATGGCCATAACTTTTTTAATATTGAACATAGCAACTTGATATTTGGCATATATGTGCATCTCATGGAGCTGCACATTTTCAGTTGTGAAAGGTGAAGGTGAAGGTCATCCTTCAAGGTCAAATGTCAAATATAAAGCGTCTGTCTGTCTGTCCGAAAACTTTAACATTGGCCATAACTTTTTCAATATTGGCGTGCATGCGTATCTCATAGAGCTGCACATATTGATTAGTGTAAGGTCAAGGTCATCCTTCAAGGTCAAGGTCAAAGGTAAAATTTTGCAATATTGAAGATAGCAACTCCATATTCGGCATGCATGTGTATGTCATGGAGCTGCACATTTTGAGTGGTGAAAGGTCAAGGTCATCCTTCAAGGTCAAAGGTAAAATATATGGCTTCAAAGCTGCGCAGCAGGGGGCATTGTGTTTCACAAACACAGCTCTTGTTTAATATATTTTCTGCACATTTCTTCAAAAAACTTACATCAATACACGATTTTCTTCGTTAATTCAATCATTCCTGACAGACTTGTGTACATATTTTGCTTACATTTTGACGCGCGTTACTAAGGTAGGACCGCATTACCGCATTGACGGAAAGGGCCGAAAATGTGCGAGTGTGGGTCAAGTTCCCCACAGGTACTACTTTCCCGTTCCCCCAATTTTTTTTCCGTACCTTAAATTTTTCGTACCCAATTCGAAAGAAAGAAAACATGTACACAATTTTACAGTATCTATCTCCCTTGTTTAACCTGCTGAGTCATGTTTCCCAATCTATTTTTCGGCGTAAGCTGTATTAAGCCAGCTTTTCACCTTAGCCTGACCTTTGTTAGCGTCCAATAGAATTCAAATAAAACTTCCCGCGGCCAAGTACAGATGAATACACTTCATTGACTGCATGGGCTGTTTTGAGAATACGACCAGAACATTGGAAACATGTCTGCGTCTTTGTAACACTGTTTTACTGCGTGTTCAGCATGAAACAATTTTATATCTAATGAAAAGGCTTAATAGATAGAACAGTTTAACACTCAATCTCAACATCAATAAAGTTTGTTAGTCCACCTTTTATTTTCAGAAGATTTTCAGCGCGAGAACTTTTGCACTTAAAGGCTATTTTCTCATATTTATTACTAACTTCCATATTCCTGTCAACATGTTAACATGTTAAAGTATAGAGAGCAGTGGAAGGGAAGACTCACTTTAATGCATTGCATTTCAACTCGCGAGGTATATCGGGTCAATTTGCGGCCACTGTGTGTGAATGTCAGAGTTTACATACAGGTCATTGCTGCGTCTCTACCCTATGTGCTGATCGGAGTTCGCGGCCAGGAAAATAATCGTTACATAATAAAGACGCTATAGCGTGAACTAGGTGAACTAGAATTTTCTTTAGACCAGACAGATGTTAAATGAAGATATCCAGCGATATCATATGGTATGTCAATAATAGATTCTTAATGTGTTTTACAACAATACCATGATAAATATTATTTTTTATTAATTTAACAACAATTATGCCATCATATTGACTAATGAATTAAGCATGAGCGCAATGATTCTCGATACTGTTAAAAATCGCATCAAATAGCAACGCCAGACAAACAACTAAAACAGGTTTGTTCGAAGAACGCGCGTATAAATATTTAAAATATATACGGATACTTCGCGTGTGGCCGGTTGACTCATATGTTTTAATTTCACTTCCATTCTTCTTTTGGTTTTCTTTTTTGTATCTATACGTTTATGACCAGCAATATGTAATAATGTAAAATAAGCCGCGAATACTCCGCGTATCATCCCGTACTGCGTTTGCTGCAGCTAAGAACTGCACAGAAAAAGACATTCGCTATCTTTGATCTCATTCATTGAAGTCTTTACCTTTCATTAACTGCAACCACAATCAACACCGTATATCTTTTTTAAAGATATTTCTTGTTACTTCTGCTCTAGAATTTGTTAGACCCCTTGGTTTCAAAACACTTAAAGGGTAAATACTTCAAAATGCATATTTTTCAAGTATAATGACATTTTTGGCTAAGTTGTAATTTCTTGTTGTAATCTGAACTTATTGTTTTGTCACATGTGTTATCAGTTTGTAACAATTAATCTATAATGGGAACTATTACTGATAAGCCATCTTTGAGAAATTCCCTGTAGATATTGATCATTGCAGTGTGTAACTTTTTACCGCTCAGCTTTCTTAGCCAGGTAGTGTCTGATACAGTTAGAAAACCAGCATGTGTTGCCCTGAACAAATTGATAATGACCACAGACTGACAGAATCATGATTCCTAGGTACTTAATTACCCTCTCACTGTGCTCTATGCCAGATGTTCATATCAGTGGTCAGTAATACAAGCTAGTTGAAGTGTTTGATATATTTTATTTCACAGAAGGAGTATTAAATGCATGTTTTTAACAATTAACAAAAAAATATGTAATTTAAATGGGAACTTCATATCAAAACAAGATTCCGTCCGTGATAATTCACTTTATATAATCATATTTAAGATATGTTTACACATATCAAATGGATACTCTATGAAAACAATAAAGAAATAATTTCAATTATAAGTTTCTGGAGATAGAAATCAGAATCAGAATAACCTTCAAAGTCAAGATTTACCTATCTTATTTGCATACATGCCAGAATTTTTTAGGTCCAAAGCGGGACATTCCATAAAAAATTGTCAGGACATTTGACCAAAAAGCAGGACACCTAAAACGATCTATCATTCCACCTTTACTGTAGTCAGTATAGTACTAACAAAAACTCTTGGTACTTTTATTCAAGACATAAAACATCTGATATGAAGCATGAAATCTAAAACATAACAATAACAGTTTTATTAAATAAGACAACAGCAAACAACGAAGATAATATTCATTTTTTTAGAGTACAAAATCTGGAACATTACGACAACAATACTCATTATATTACTTTCACTGGCAAACATTAACGCAGGGGAGGTTATCCAGTACACTGAAAGTACGGGTTACAGTAAACTATCTACCTAACAGTTACATCAGCTTGACACGGAATGCGCGGCCGTACACATTTCCGAGGTAGGTTTTTGGTGGAAGCAAACCGTCTTTGTGTTCATTTTAACTGCCAACAACTTAATTGGAGTAGGGTCAAACTGTCATGCATAGCACCTCGTTGTTTTTATTACAATTACACCCAATTACACTAGACGGGATGGGTATCACTTATTGGACTGTTTGTTGCGATTTTGGTATATTGCACATTCGGATTATTCCGCTATTTTGGAACTAAACATTGAATGTGAAAGACTCATTAATGACGTAGAGTTTATTTTACAAAACAATTCTTTTGTAAACCGTTTCAAACAAAGACAAAAACAAACACATTTTCAACATTTATTTCATTATAATACAACTATCGATAGCAATAAGCGACCACTATCTTGAAGACCACCAGGGTGTGAATGCCTGATAATATCAATAATAAGCCGATAAATCGCTGATAAGGTGTCATAAACAACACTGGTACACACGAGAAGTAGAATCGGATTGTTAATTGGGGGCAAAAAAGGGATTAGCGGTGGTAAGTGTTAGCGAAACAGAGCTTGAATAGCAAATTTTATTGGAAACCTATAGACCTTACATCATTTTTTAACGAATGTCGGGACAAATCGTCTCATATCGGGACGCCGGGACAAAGGGCCCAAAAGCGGGACTGTCCCGCCGAGATCGGCAGAGTTCATTTATCAAGATTTAATCATTTTCAGGCTTTATGTATTAAAACGATGTCAGAAAATTGAAAATAAAACGGTAATGAATGATACACAATATTTACGAAATGAACTATAAAATCGATACATTTTCATATTTCTAAATTGTTGAGTGTAAAACAGCCTACTGTTGAATAATATGTTTATAAAATTATATTTAAGTAAACGGCAATACCTTTAGTTAATTGAATTACAACTAATCAGCGAGGTCATACTGACCGGAAATAAGCGTTTGTCGAATAAATATTTCCGCATTACATAAGTGCTCACAAAGAAACATAACCCGTAACCATCCCGTGACCGGTTCACTTGCGTAAGCAAACGAGACCGCAATACCACACCTGGATAAGACAGTTGAGTTCGAAAATTGTTTGGATCGGTAAAAAAACATGGCCGCCAGGGGGGGGGTCTTTTTCCTTATATTTATATAGTAAAAAAGCTTGTGAACACTCTAGAAGTCACATTTTTTGCCTAATCATCATGAAATTTTGTCAAAACATTAGCTATGTGAATGTCTCGGACAAGTTTGAAAATGGTCGTGATAAGTGGAAGTTGTTGTTCATTCTTCATGAAACATGGTAAGAACATTATTGTGTTTCATTGATATCTTGGGCTGCAAAGAACAGGTCATTTCTTTTTATCTCAGGTGAGCGACTTTGGGCCTTTCAGGCCTTCAGGCCCTCTTGTTTCAATTGCAGAAAATGTAATGCTCCGGGCAAATGACTTACAAGATCAAACTACCTACTGATTCCAATACAAAGATATAATTCTTATTTCAATGCCAAGATCTTTACTATTTGAGAGGCATTCAAGGCTGGACCTTATACATTGAGCGTTACTTCACAACTGGCTATTATTATTGTATGTGCATATTTTTCTACATAAGTAATTTACTCAAGTCGTCTCAATCGTATGATTGTAGACCTGGATGCCACGTTACACTACAAAGATGCGGACTTCCAAATCCTCTACCAGAGAGTGCCTCATGAGGCGTGGCTTGCCATGTTAGCCGTCTTAATCACACTGGGTGTGGTAGCTGTAGGCTTAATCACACACCTCCTTGGTTTCCACCTCTATCTCAGTAAGTTGATGTCTGCCACTTTATTTTATTGTGCCTTCTACATTAGGAATCAAATTGGAGATTTATGTTGTGAAATTGTGCAAACAAAAATCTTTCAAATTTTTCAAAAATGTTCTCAAACTGTTAAAGTTTCTGTGATAACCAGTCAAGAGAGGCAGGGGAATGCGCAGGAAGCATCAATTATCAAGCAGCTGCGCTCAGCTCCGTGCTCTTTCCTTTGTCTGCATTTTCATAAAATAATGTTTGAATAATTGTACATGATCCTAGAATGCTTTAGACGCAATTATTGGCTGAAGGATAACATATATTTCTTATAAGCAATGATTAATATTGTTATGAAACAGAATGTGATGATATTGCTGCCTTAATTATGATCTGTCATCTTCAGTTTACCACAATTTGACAACATTTGCCTTTATTACGGCTGAGAGACCAGAGAAAAGCCAGGCAAAGCTCAACAAAAATACCACAAGCTGCTACATAAAGAAGGTACTATACAGACAATATGGAGTGCTTTGAATTATTTCATAATTTATTAAGTTTTTGGCAGTACATTTCTGTTGTAATGGTGTCCAAAAATTTGCTAAACCTTCAGATGTTTAATAAAATTCTTCTTGCAAGAGAAATAAGACCTTTTGATTGTTGACATTTCTTGCAATTCAAGATAAATCCTTCTGGCGAGATAAATAAGACCTTTGATTGTAGACACTGCAATTCAAGAGAAATCCACATTTCAAGAGAAATAAGACCTTTTGATTGTTGACATTTGTTGCAATTCACTATAAATCCTTATTGCAAGAGAAATAAGTCCTTTGATTGTAGACACTTATTGCAATTCAAGATAAATCCACATTTCAAGAGAAATAAGACCTTTTGATTGTTGACACTTCTTGCAATTCAATATAAATCCTTAATCTTGCATGGGAATAAGACCTTTTGATTGTTGACACTTATTGCAATTCAAGAGCACGTTTTTTTAAATTTCCTTCTTAGTGAAAATTAAACCTAACAAAATTATTGGTTCTTTACTCATTTATACAAATGGTGACTGATCCACAGGGCAAAGTGAACCCATCAAACAACAAGGAAAGCAGTTCCAACAACTCAGTCCAGGGAACCTGCCTGCACAAGAACAGCAGTTCCAACAACACAGTGCAGGGAACCTGCCTGCCATCTTTTAACTTCCTCAAGTACATCAAGAGGGGGAACCGGTCCAAGGTTGAGATCCCACCCACCTCTGCCAGCGCCATACCTGCAGAGAACAACAACAACAACTCTAAACTGGTACTCAATTGAAATGTTTTGATGTGAAATTTTAAAGCATGTGAAAGTCCTGGCTGTATGAATTCATAATATATACACACATTCATTTAAGACTTATTGTGGGGTCTATTTTAAACAGTGTTCAGATACAGTAAGATTATTGCTTTTGGTCTATTTTTTTAGATGATTGCTACTCTTAGAACTTCAAAAATGTTGAAACTGGTTTTGTTTTACTTTTCTCTAATGATGTCAAAATGTTTGTTCGTGAAACTTAAGTTTCATGAACTCTTGGTAAATAAATCGTTTATATATTTGTGTGAAAAGTTGAACTGAGCTTAATGTTCTTTAAAACCATTTGTATGACAATTAGACGTTTATATTATATTTAGTGCTAAGGAATTTGGATGACTATTTTGCACGTTGTTATCATCATTGTTTCCAGGTGATGGACAATGAGCTCAACGGCACCACCCTGTTTATGGTGAACGAGACTGCCATGAGGTTCAAAGCCAACAGCAGCTTCCAGAATTCAGTATTGTAGACTCACCAAACAAACACCTACACCTATTGTCCACCTTTTTTTGGTTTCCAAATCTTTTAGTTTAAGGAAGAGCAACTAGTTTTTGGAGCAAACAGAAACATCTTTTTTTATCATAAGAACAACATTTTTATTTTAGATTTTTTTTCATACTTTTTTATATGAAACATTTTTTGGTCATTTTTTTTAAATTCAATTTTATACATGAAACAATAGTCTACATGGTCTACAGCTCTTTTTGTGATTTTTTTATTATAATTGATTTTATAAGTACACACCACAGTTTTTGTTTATATATTATTGTAGTTGATTGTTTTATGTATGAGGGTTGTTAGAGAAGAATTGGGACTTTACTTAAATTCATGAGTACTTTTGACCTTAAAAATGCACCGTAAGCATCATTGCAAATCATTTATGTCTAAGCATCAGAAAAGCATTTAATAATGATACTTTGATCGTTTTCTTTTTACATAATAAACAAAACAGTGTACAAATGCATTTTGGCGTTTGTTATGCAGCGTTTGTGACTTGAACATACGCTTAATAAACATTTTGCTTTGATGTTTTCCCAGGATCACATTTGGCAAGATATTTCTGATGTTCCATTTACTCCCAGGTTAAACATGTGTGCTCAGTGGCAGTTACACATACAATGGTAACACGTATTTGATAAAATGTCCCTGTAACTATGACTACATTAGGGAAGTTCCATACATCAGTTCAAGGTCATCATACATCATTTCAAGGTCATATCGGTCACAAGAATGACTAACATTTTGGAAACTGAGCACGTGGTTTTAACACTGTTTTGATGGGGAAGTTGTCTTGGTGCAGATTTCTTATGTTTACAGTTAACATAAAAAAGCAGATTTTGCATTTTAATGATTGACTTCATATAGCCGGTTTTAGGCATTTTTCTCTCACCATCTACTGTGGGCACATGACCCTGAACTGTTTCTTTAAGTAACTTTCTTAGTTATGTGGACATGTTATCAACAGTGTTACCGTTGTATGCGTAACTGCCACTGAGTACACATGTTTAACCTGGCAGTAAATAGAACGTCAGAAACATCTTGCAAAATGTGATCTGGGAAAAACGTTCAAGGCAAAAACGCTGCATAACAGGCGCCAAAATGCATTTATAGACTGTTTTGTTTAATATGTAAAAAGAAAACATTCAAATTATCATTATTAAATGCTTTTCTGATGTTAAGACATAAATGATTTGCAATAATGCCAACATTGCATTTTTAAGGTCAAAAGTACTCATGACTTTAAGTTAAGTCCCTATTCTTCTCTAACAACCCTCATACATTACACAATCAACTATTTGTGCACTTGAAAAAGACTTAACTTGTCTGAAAATATAGGACATTATTATATTAGAATCCCAGTACTCTGCATGCAATGGATGGGCATGTAGCCATGGACTCTTGATAGGAATGCTATTCCTCTGATTGTTAATATTCATTCTTATGGCGAAGAAATTAATTATCAATAGTCATAATCTTTTGAACATTTAATGCATAAAGTCAATAACTTCTCTGGCAACCCTTATATATGTATCATGTAAACCTTTGTAGTTCAATTGTGGTGTGTACATAGTAAAATAATAAATAGAAAATGTAAAAAAAAGTATAAACTAATCATAAATAGTAAAAAAAGTAAAAACTTCTTAAACTTATATCAAAATGTTATACCTTTTATACAAACTGCAGAAAAAGCTTCTTTTTTTAATAATTGCAAACATACTATGCTGCAGGCGAATTAAAATTGTGTTAAAACACTTTGGAATGCTTGTACAACTTTTTTATGGGTCGCTTGATGTGCAGACAAAAATTGCATTTTTTTATTCATGTTTTTAAATTAAAAAATAAAATGTTTCTGTTTTCAAAGCGTGTTATTTTTCTTCTGATGTCTGATTGTTCTTTTGAACATACAGATTGGTTGACATAGCATTTGATGAACAATATGAAACAACTATATCCAGAACAAATGAAAAGATGTTTCAATATTTTACTTTCTGCAAAATTGTATTTTAAGAGCTGAGTGGAAACTGTTTTATCTAAAATCGACCATTGAAGCAGAAAGTGAAGTAGCAGTTTCATGCATAACCCTTATGAAAGAGACAATTGAAGCAGATAGTGCAATAGCAGTTTCGTGCATAACCCTTATGAAATAGACAATTGATGCAAATAGTGCAATAGCAGTTTCATGCATAACCCTTATGAAATAGACAATTGAAGCAGATAGTGCAGTAGCAGTTTCATGCATAACCCTTATGAAAAAGACAATGGAAGCAGATAGTGCAGTAGCAGTTTCATGCATAACCTTATGAAATACACAATGGAAACAGATAGTGCAGTAGCAGACCCTTATGAAATACCGGTAGACAATGGAAGCAGAGAGTGCAATAGCAGTTTCAAAGTGCAGGAGCAGTTTCATGCATAACCCTTATGAAATAGACAATTGAAGCAGATAGTGCAGTAGCAGTTTCATGCATAACCCTTATGAAATAGACAATGGACGCAGATAGTGCAATAGCAGTTTCATGCACAACACTTATGAAATAGATAATTGAAGCAGATAGTGCAATAGCAGTTTCATGCATAACACTTATGAAATAGACAATTAAAGCACATAGTGCAGTAGCAGTTTCATGAACAACCCTTATGAAATAGACAAAGCAGATAGTGCAGTAGCAGTTTCGTGCATAACCCTTATGAAATAGTTGATTGAAGCAGAAAGTGCAGTAGCAGTTTTATGCATAAACCTCATGAAGTAGACAATTCAAGCAGATAGTGCAGTAGCAGTTTCCCGCATAACCCTTATGAAATAGACAATTGAAGCAGATAATGCAGGAGCAGTTTCATGCATTACCCTTTTGAAATAGACAATGGAAGCAGATAGTGCAATAGCAGTTTCATTCATAATCCTTATGAAATAGACAATTGAAGCAGATAGTGCAGTAGCAGTTTCATGCATAACCCTTATGAAATAGACAATTGAAGCAGATAGTGCAGTAGCAGTTTCATGCATAACCCTTATGAAAAAGACAATTGAAGCAGATAGTGCAGTAGCAGTTTCATGCATAACCTTATGAAATACACAATGGAAACAGATAGTGCAGTAGCAGACCCTTATGAAATACCGGTAGACAATGGAAGCAGAGAGTGCAATAGCAGTTTCAAAGTGCAGGAGCAGTTTCATGCATAACCCTTATGAAATAGACAATTGAAGCAGATAGTGCAGTAGCAGTTTCATGCATAACCCTTATGAAATAGACAATGGAAGCAGATAGTGCAATAGCAGTTTCATGCACAACACTTATGAAATAGATAATTGAAGCAGATAGTGCAATAGCAGTTTCATGCATAACACTTATGAAATAGACAATTAAAGCACATAGTGCAGTAGCAGTTTCATGAACAACCCTTATGAAATAGACAAAGCAGATAGTGCAGTAGCAGTTTCGTGCATAACCCTTATGAAATAGTTGATTGAAGCAGAAAGTGCAGTAGCAGTTTTATGCATAAACCTCATGAAGTAGACAATTCAAGCAGATAGTGCAGTAGCAGTTTCCCGCATAACCCTTATGAAATAGACAATTGAAGCAGATAATGCAGGAGCAGTTTCATGCATTACCCTTTTGAAATAGACAATGGAAGCAGATAGTGCAATAGCAGTTTCATTCATAATCCTTATGAAATAGACAATTGAAGCAGATAGTGCAGTAGCAGTTTCATGCATAACCCTTATGAAATAGACAATTGAAGCAGATAGTGCAATAGCAGTTTCATGCATTACCCTTATGAAATAGACAATTGAAGTAGAGAGTGCAATAGCAGTTTCAAAGTGCAGGAGCAGTTTCATGCATCCTTATGAAATAGACAATTAAAGCAGATAGTGCAGTAGCAGTTTCATGCATAACCCTTGATGAAATAGACAATTGAAGCAGATAGTGCAATAGCAGTTTCATGCATTACCCTTATGAAATAGACAATTTAAGCAGATAGTGCAATAGCTGTTTCATGCATAACACTTATGAAATAGACAATTGAAGCAGAGAGTGCAATAGCAGTTTCAAAGTGCAGGAGCAGTTTCATGCATCCTTATGAAATAGACAATTAAAGCAGATAGTGCAGTAGCAGTTTCATGCATAACCCTTGATGAAATAGACAATTGAAGCAGATAGTGCAATAGCAGTTTCATGCATTACCCTTATGAAATAGACAATGGAAGCAGATAGTGCAATAGCTGTTTCATGCATAACACTTATGAAATAGACAATGGAAGCAGATAGTGCAATAGCAGTTTCATGCACAACACTTATGAAATAGATAATTGAAGCAGATAGTGCAATAGCAGTTTCATGCATAACACTTATGAAATAGACAATTAAAGCACATAGTGCAGTAGCAGTTTCATGAATAACCCTTATGAAATAGACAAAGCAGATAGTGCAGTAGCAGTTTCGTGCATAACCCTTATGAAATAGTTGCTTGAAGCAGAAAGTGCAGTAGCAGTTTCATGCATAGCCCTCATGAAGTAGACAATTCAAGCAGATAGTGCAGTAGCAGTTTCACGCATAACCCTTATGAAATAGACAATTGAAGCAGATAATGCAGGAGCAGTTTCATGCATTACCCTTTTGAAATAGACAATTGAACCAGATAGTGCAGTAGCAGTTTCATGCATAACCCTTGATGAAATAGACAATTGAAGCAGATAGTGCAATAGCAGTTTCATGCACTACCCTTATGAAATAGACAATGGAAGCAGATAGTGCAATAGCTGTTTCATGCATAACACTTATGAAATAGACAATTGAAGCAGATAGTGCAATAGCAGTTTCATGCATTACCCTTATAAAATAGACAATTGAAGCAGAAAGTGCAGTAGCAGTTTCATGCATTACCCTTATGAAATAGACAATCGAAGCAGATAGTGCAGTAGCAGTTTCATGCATAACCCTAAAGAAAAAGACAATTTAAGCCGATTGTGCAATAGCAGTTTCATGCATGACCCTTTATTGTGCAGATCTTGCCAGATATATTTCATTGATTAACTAAATGGGTCTATCTTATTACAAGTGAATTTAACCAATAACTAATATATGTTCATATAATTATTAACAAATCATCACTTACAAAATATTATGTGTTCTGATTATACTATTATAACATATATACTACAGTGCTCCAGCTAGGTCTAAATCGAAGGGCGCCTCGCCCTGCCCTCCCGATCCTCTGCCCTGCCCCCCCCCCCCCCCCCCCGAACCTCCGCCCTGCCCCCCCCCCCCCCCCCCCCCCCCCCCCTCAAATTTTTTTTTTTTTTTTTATATTTTTTTATTTTTTTTACATATGATAATCCATAAATCTCTTATTACATTGTAATTAATTTAATCCTCATTGTAGACATTCTATTTGAATGGTTTAATAATAATGGGAATAATACAATTATTTATAACATATAAATTAACATGCAATAGAAAGCATTCCAGAAACACCCGCGCGCTCGAATGTGCCCTTTTCACAAAATACTGTGCGTCGAAAGTGCCCTTTTCACAAAATACTGCGCGTCGAAAGTGCCCTTTTGACAAAAAAGCCCCCCTGCCCTTTTCAAATCCTAGCTGGAGCACTGTACTAAATCATGATGTTTATATTGAAGTGCAATAAATAATGATTGACCAGTTGTTTCAAACAGGTTAAATGTTTGACAAAAATTAACATTATATTCTGTCATACACTAAATTCTAGCATACTAAATTCTAGCATACTACTATGAAAACTTCACAGATGATTACAATATTGAATCAAAGTACTGACAGTACTGGTGTGACGATGCTTTTGAAGAGGATTGATATAAAAGCTTCTATTTAAGTGTATCTACATGTACATCACCACAATTGTGTATGTGGGTACGAAAATTTTGGGTAGGAAAAAAATGGGTACAAAAATTTTGGGTACAAAAATTATGCCCCCAAAAAATGAAGTACGTAAAAAGATTTGGTTACGAAAAAATTTGGGTAGGAAAAAATTTGGGTACGAAAAAAAACTTGGTTTCGAGCAAAAATTTGGGTACGAAAAAAAAATTAGTATGAAAAAAATTGGGTACGAAAAATGTAGGGTAGGAAAAAAAAATTGTGGGGTACGGGGAAGTAGTACCCGTGGGGAATTTTATCCTTTCAGTGAAACTGGGAGGCGGGTTACATTCTCGATCAAATATAACAAGAAATATCTTAAAAAAGGTATTCAACGTGTATTTTCTGTACTACTTATATTTAAAAAAAACTGTCTGTTACAGTAAAACGTGTGTTTACACCATGCTCTTCAATTTCACATGTATATCATACCAAACTTAATATTTGGTTGTTTCCTTTCCTAAGTTAATGATGCTATGTGTACGTACGTGATTTCACAATCCCATTTGCAACATATACGTTTTCTCTTTTGATTATTTTTCTTTTTCTCTAATTCAATAAGCTTAGGCATGTTTGTTCGTTAAGTACAGCAATAATTTCATGATGATTCCCGATCGAAAGTGGGTATGAGCACATAGTCGTAAGAGCACTTGAATACGTGAGTTCGCCCATGAACACATGGTAAGGTTAACTAAATCTCCGCGATATGACCTAATATGTGTTTAAAACAGCAAACAATAGCCAACAAACGAATGAAATGTCAAACATAGTATGTGCACTGATGTGGCTCTGTAATTTATGTTTGAAAAGTTTATTAAATATGCAAAATGAGAAAGCACGCAGAAGAGTATCACAGATATGATACGGCTATTATGCTGTTTATATACCATAGTCCCTACAACGTTTACAAATGGCAGGTTCGAAATAATTCGTTTTCTTTACACTCATGATCGCGTTGAAAGTTAATTATACACGTTTTAATTCGCAATTTATTTACTAAATCACGACAAATGTCAAATACAATACAGAAAATGTATAGTTGTTTCATTTATCTATAAACATATAATGGATTGAATATAACTGATTTAAAATTAACGTTTTCAAACTATTATAAAATCTTTTCCCAGAATATGCTGTCCTATTTATAGCTGAGCTTCCTATACCTTTATCAATGATAATCAGCGAGGTATGCCGATTAGAAAAATCGAGCTATCTCAATCGGACTGGCTCGGTCTTTTACATAGGTTGCCATTGTGAAGAATTTTTTCATGATATGATAACTTAGACGATGCTTCGCAGCATCGTCAAAAAAAGGTCCAGCCACTATTTGTTTTACTTTCAATGTAAGCCATGGTGAGCAGTCTATGTCCGGGGACCGGCTGTCATGCGTCGTTTTATGTCAACGTTTAATGTCAACGTTAAGCTAATGACCTCTATTGAGACCACATTTGTATGCCCCCACTAATTCAAAGGACCAATGGGTGGATCTCACTTTAACTTGTACAGCTTAATTATCTTAATGTGTTGATGAACACAGGAATGCATTTTTTATGCATTTGGATGCAACCAGTTTTAGAAATGTAATGGACCTTTGTCTGTTTTGTGTGTGTGGCTTTCCACGACAGAAGTTCCATTTCATCTTCTCAACAACCTTAACGAGAAGATGATCCTAAAGAAAGGAATTTTTGATACAACCAGATTGGCAGAATAATTGCTGTGTGTCGGTTTTTATGCCTCTCCAATGGAATCATATAGGTGCCGCATTGTCTGTTTCTCTGTCAGTCATTCTGTGCTTTACATTTCCTCTCTCATACTCAACCAGTTTTCATTGGTTTGTCACCTTACTGTCTAAAAATGTTTATGAACACAAAATTGAGGCCAAGTTTAATAACCTTAAAAATCCTACCAGGAACTCTTGTAGATATGGCCCTTGAATTATTTTGCGCTTTGTTAAAAGTGGAATTAAATTCTGGAGTTCATATTAAGAAATAAAAGAGTAATGAACATGAACATAATATGTAGGTAGATTTCATTTAGGGGTTGTTTTTAGTGCACAAGCACCATAATTCTTGCTCCTGTATATTAAGAGTTATTGCTCTTGTTAATTTTATATACTTAAATCAGTGTCCCAAAAATTTCTTATTTTTCAGGTAGCCCACTGGGCCACCAGTAAAAATATTTGGTAGCCCATAAAATTTACCTACAAAATGATAAGAGGCAAGTTTTCATCTTTATTTTATTTATTCATTTGCATACACATAATACAACAAGTAGTCTGATGTGACAGGTAGACATAACAAATCACTTATCAACAGCATAACACAGTGACACAATGTTTTAATTCAGTCCAATAACAAATAGTCTTATTAAACTGCACTCAGTACACAGTTATAGTTATAGAACACAGTCACTATCATTTCCAATCAGTAGCTGACGATATCTTGTGGCCTGCGAGGTGGCGTGTCCCAGGTCCACAGTCCATCCAGTGGTGGATAGCCCCTTCCGCCTTGTAATCATAGGTGGTGGTCCATCTGCATGCACCCTCATGAGTGCTTACAGCGTGTCCTGGTTCATGTGTGAATGCCTGGAGCTCTCGATGAGTTTTATTGCTGAAATATAGATGATAAAATTAAGAGTTTATTAACTTTATTTACATGTTGTGTTTACAAGTTAAATATAGTACACGGCATGTATTGAAAATTAGAAGAGGTATCACCCTGAAACTAACTGATACTTTTTCTTGGAAACTGAATAACTCTTGCTCCATTACCTAAGTTGTTGCCCATTGTTACTTTGTGTACTTAAATTTTGTCTGGAACAGTAAGTGTGGAAATGCGTGTCGAAGTTCAGCAGTTGTTTAAGTATAATTGAAAGCTTACACAATGGATGCTTTATATGAGTGTAATAGATGCTCACATTTTTGTCACGTTTTGTAAAACTAGAAATACACTTTTGGACCTGTGTTCGACATAACTTAAAGTAAAGTATAACTGAAAAAGTGATCAAACTTGCTTTAGGTAATTATGTACATCAAAGTAGTATACTGGTTATAATAGCACAGGTTAAATTAATTAACATGAGCGGAGTTTTATGACACTCAGCAAAATTTTGTGGCATTATGTCCCATAGTTACTTCAAAAGGCATATTAAAGAATATTAATTAATCTTAGTTAAATACGTCAATACAACTCATCAATGTATATTTATAGGTATTTTCCAAAAACAGAAACTAACGCTCTTAATTAATATCCCCAAATTATGATTTTCACGCTATTTTTGCCATTTATAAAATCATTCCTTAAAATGCCTTTTTTTTAATTTACTTCATCACGCCTCTATGCCTTCTTGGGTATAACACGTATAATTGAGGCCTGTGACATTTTCAAGTGGCCTGTAAATTGTTTTTACTGTAGGTCAGTCTTGCATGTAATTTCTGACTGTCTTTCACCAGCACAACTTGTTTGAACTTTGGTTGCAAATATTTTCTCTGGTCTTTTATTGGATATCTGTGGAGATATTTGCAGTACTTTACTATGTATGGTTTAAATAATGACAGCTTATTAATAGTCAAACTTAAATATTTGTGAATGTATTCACATAAACCTCATATTAATTATTTTGCTACTAATGAAGAATTAAAGTTTATTTAAATGAGATTATCTGAGATATTATCAATAAAAGGAAAACACTCTTGCATGATATTTTCCAAACTTTCTTTACTTGTCTCCCTTAGCCATTTTTTACCCAAATTTTTCTTTGAAGTAGAGCTATGTTCCATTTTGAGCTTACCTGCTAAGATAATGATTTCACAATTTAGTATTTAATAAGAAGCAGGTGACTACCAATTAGCAATGCGTGTTAAATAAACAAATAACTATCAAGTGCAATAAACTGTCACTTGCCAATATTTCCATAGCGACCGACGAGTCCATTTGTAAGATGTGTATCACGTGACTACACAGGGTCGTGGCGGCCATTTTGTGTTTTGAAAGTTGCAAAATTGTTGATTTTTATGATTGCAGTGGTCGTTGTTAGCTATCAAAATGGACTTTTGGGAATGTAAAAGGGCGGTCTTTGGTCTTTGTTCGCAGGTTCAATATATAGCGAAATCATTCGGGAGGAAATCGGTGTGGTCGTTATTGACTGTTGGTCGCTATTAACAGGCTGTCGCTCGGGCAGGTTGGACTGTATTCATTATTTAGTCATTCCTTTACTATGCATCAAGGGATTCTGTAATAACTGTCCATAATTGTTCTCCATTATCTAGCTGAGTGTCAAATATAAGATTCAGGTTGCTAGGGTCATGGTCAAAGTCACACATTAAGGTCAAAATCACACATTTTTATTAAATATGCCTTATATGTTAAGGATTCTACCATACCAAAATGGATTCTCAAAATGTACTGATGTAATTGTTCTCAATTATCAGGCAGTGCAAGACCTATGTGTTTTTTACCAAAGTCAAGGTCACCCATCAAAGGTCACACATTTGTAGTAATATTTACTATTTAGCCATTATTTTACTATGCATCAGTGGATTCTGTAATAACCTTCCATAATTCTTCTCCATCTTCTTCCTTGCTGTGTGTCATATGTAAGATTCATGTCTAGGGTTATGGTCAAGGTTCATGTCTAGGGTTAAGGTCAACATCACACAATATACTTCATGTAAGGTCATACGATTCACATCAAGGGTCAAGGTTACACAAATGCTTCATGTAAGGTCGTACACTAAAACCTTAAACTGACCAGCATTTTTTCCAGAATTATGTATACATCTTTGTACTTAAAAATTACAGGTTAGAGATTTTGTGCTCCAACAAGGGAGAGCATATAGTTGCTGACTTGTCTGTCCTTCCTTCTCTCATAATTTTATCTAGAGAGGATATTGTAATGGTGTTGTCCATCCCTCCTTTTATCTGGATGAGATGGTTTTGGCGTTGTCCATCCGTCCAGAAAACTTTTGTGTCCAGAAGCATAATTTGGCGGGGGATATCAATTCAACGAATTTGCTTGTTATATGTTGATTCAGGGTTATTAACCACTTTACATAATAGTCACTTTGAACTTAAAGTTTTATATACCTCTGTCATATGAAACATATTTTTATATACATTACTTCATTCTTAGTGTCCAAACCGTTGTTATTATTAACAAGACATTTCGTGTATTTCGTCAGTAAAATAAAGAATAACAAATTGGATATCTTGGACTAAAAATACAACCAAATTTCAACATTTGTAGTAAGCTAAGGTAAAAATTTTAAAAATGAATATACAATTCATGTACTGTTAATATTGAGGGTTTCATTGGAGGATGTTTTCACCTTCTTTCAAGTACTTCTATCTTACAGATTGGGGTTTAATCCCCCTTGAGAAAGCCCTTCAACATCTAATAAAGATAATGTGAAGAGGCTATTATTTAGTCAGGTGGTACTTAACATTGTGGTGCCTGCATGTAGTGGACATGGCCTCTTGATATGCAGATATAGAGAACCCTTTATGGGAATACAAGATTTCCTGCTGAAACATTTTGACGTCATTTACTACAATTTTTTTTAATGGACCTGTACACTTTCTTTTTGTGTTTTAACATAACTGGGCACACAAATTAAGTGTGTTAATTAACTCTGAAAATGCTGCTTACTTTTCTGCTACTTAAATTACTTTAGATTTAAGTATTGAATTTTCTGAAGAATTCTTTCTTTAAAGTGGATTAAAGTGACACAGATTTTGGCTTTTTATGCCCCCGGTAGGGTGGCACATAGCATTTGAACTGTCCGTCCGTCAGTCCGTCCGAAAACTTTAACATTGGCCATAACTTTTGCAATATTGAAGATAGCAACTTGATATTTGGCATGCATGTGTATCTCATGGAGCTGCACATTTAGAGAGGTAAAAGGTCAAGGTCATCCTTCAAGGTCAAAAGTAAAAAAATACAATCCAAGGGAAGTACTAAGCTTTTAAAGGGAGATAATTCTAAACCCTTCCAAATGATATATTGAAATTTTATTTCAAAGTGGCGCCATAGGGGGCATTGTGTTTCTGACAAACACTTCTCTTGTTTATATGAAGTTTGTCATTGAATTGTTTAAATTGATGAAAACGCAAACAAGAGAGTTCTATTATAGACCAAGAATAGAATTTAAAAAAAAAATTTTTTTCCTCAACAGGAAAGGAGCTACTTACCTTCACATTAACTTTAATGCTGTAACCACTCGGCTATCCGCATTGATTCAATACCAAAAGATCATTTATATTATATTCAAGCAATCCTTGTATTGTCACAAAATAATATGAAAACAACAAAGGCATTCAACATTATTCAACCCTTTTGTGTTGGTATTTCTAATGTTTATTAGAAAAGTACATAAAAAAAAACATATGTTCAGTATAAGTCTACGTGATAAGTGTTATTTTGCCCCCTGATGATAAATGTTTTTTTTTCAATGTGTGAAAAAGTTGGAAAATTGTCATTACAAAATTCTGTGAACAAGTAACTTTAACATTTTTAAAAGAATAAGAAAAGGTTTCTACATTAAGTCTGGCTGCCATATACATTTTTTTGCCATAGGCAACACAATTCCGAGATTTTAGTTTCGCAATACATCAAGGTCCTTTAACACCAATAGGCAATAAAAAAAGCCATAGTGATTCAATATTGATTCAGTAAGTAATGGTATATGATCACATGGTATTCGATCATTAGGTGTGATCAATTATATATTGGGGCATTCATGTTTACACACCATTTATTACACCATTGCCTGTCATTAAATGCCAGTAAATGTTAGTCATTTGGCAAATGCTTGGAGGTAGCAAAATCAAGTGTCATTAGTTCAAATTAGCAACTGTCTACTGAACATATTATTCAATACATAATAAAATGATCATAGTTTTGATAAAATACAATGATATTAATTTCATGGAATAACTATTTTGTTTGTAAGAAATACACTTTAATTAATGCTCGTGGAATGTCTATTATACCACTATAAGTTTTCCATTATAACTCTGCAAGATAGCTCAGACGTTCCAAGTAAACCATTTACCTATGGGTTCCCATGGTACTTGATGAAGTTATGCATAAAGGTATGAGCGGCATAAATAACATATATTATATAATATTATTTATGCATTAGTGAACAGACAAGGACAAAACTGTGTTGATTGAAATGGTTTTCATAAGATAATACAAATATTTTGCACCCATCTGAAATTATTTACTGAAATTACTTTTAAACATAAGTTAATACCCTTGTTGTATTAACATACATTACTTCAATATGATAGAATAAGTTAACATAGAAAATTGTGCAAATATTAATTGTCACAGCCTTATATCCAATTGCACATGTGAAATGTTGCCAGTTACGAATTTTTGCAGTGTGCAGTTTTATAGCAGAACACATGTTGCCGTTTAGGATATAGAATGAGTAACAGGATATCAATAATTGTGTGATAGGAATAGCATAATGAATGACAAAAAAACTGTTTACAGGGACAGTTTCTTAAAGTGATAATATTCAATATAATTGTTAAAGATTCAAAACAGAATGTACACTTAGTATATAAACAAGCAAAATAATACTCCTGACTTAGAAAAATGTTAAAATTATTCAGCAATTATAGGACTTTCATCATTCAAAATCGGTTTGATTAGAAAGCGTTTAAAAAACACTTTAGTCCCCTACCGGTGAAACAGGAGAGGGACTTATGGTTTGCGCTCTGTGTGTCTGTCAGTCTGTCACACTTTTCTGGATCCTGCCATAACTATAAATGTTGTTCATACTTTTTCATGAAATTTGAAACATGGACAGTTGGCAATATGGAGATTATGCACGTCATTTCATTTGGTTA
This sequence comes from Dreissena polymorpha, assembly GCF_020536995.1. Lineage (NCBI taxonomy): Eukaryota > Metazoa > Mollusca > Bivalvia > Myida > Dreissenidae > Dreissena > Dreissena polymorpha. The sequence goes on along the minus strand of NC_068359.1, from coordinate 12,380,472 downwards.
CTACGTCAAGAATTTTGGTTGCTATGGCAACAAATAAACTACAAATATTGCTGAAAATGGTGGATCCTGCGTAGGTAGGGGACTTTAATTGCTTGGCAATAGTCTTCTCCTTCATAATTTGGCAACATGTTAAGTTCTGATGTTTTGCTAATACAGTCTAAATTTACGTGGCTCCGTGGGAGCACTAAGCTTCGGCTTTGGCTTCATATCCTGGGGACAGCAACAAATTGTATTCAACTTTATTTTTGGTATTATAATTGTACCGTGCTTTGTGAAAAATGGGTTTAATACAGTAAAGTGTCCTTTCCACTTTTATGAATTTTTTTTGTTTAAAGAAAGTCTCTTCTTAGCAAAAATCCAGTGTAAGCGGAAAGTGTTATCCCTGATTAGCCTGTGCAGACTGCACAGGCTAATCTGGGACAACATTTTACACATGCATTAAACCCTCTTTTCACAGAGCACGACCCAATTAGTTAAGCCTATTAAAAACAACATAGATTTGTTAGTTTACATGTTCAAAATTAATAACATTTTTCAAAAATAGGAGAATCAGTGGACTAGGATATAATATTTTTCATTATTTACATAATTATGTTTTATAATTTGATCAAAACCACAAAATTGCTTACTGATATTTTTGCATTTCTGGCTGCAAGGGATGTGTACAGAGTCGGGTCAAACTGGTAGTGTTGTCACAGATTTCAAAATGATAAATTAATGTGATAAAAACTGCACCTGCAAAGTAATCAAGTGATGTGATAATAATTTATGCAACAGATTTGTATGTTCATTCTGTAAATATAATTTATCCTTGTTCTGGGAAAACAGCACATGTTCATCTGGGATGACACTTTATGCACATGCATTAGGACCATTTTAACCAGAATAATGCTGTATTTATGACTAGGCATCAATGACACTTGGAAAAAATTATCATTTGGTTTCCCTGATGCTTGAAAAGAAGACAGGTGTACACAAATCAGCTTGGAAGAATGTGTTTGAACCATTTTTATTAAATTGAACAAGATTCTTTTCAGGTGTGTTGATCTTTTGTTGTGGCCTGATATAATTATACTCTTTTCATAATAATGATTAAAAAATTACCCAGTCTAAAATCTGAGCATTATTATTATTGTATTGTGATCCATGAATAGTGACAAAATAGCATAATGATATATAATTAGGTACCATGTTGAAATCAACATGTGCAAAATGCCTCCATTACAAATTCTGATGTGATACTCAATGGACACATTAATTATTATACCATTGATCATACAGCTTTCCAGATGTATTCAGTTGCCAGAAATGCAACGTTTTTATGACTAGTACAAACTGGCCACATGAGTACAATATACTGAGCTGTACATCTTGTGGTCAATAAAGGGATGATTATTTATACAATGGACATATGGCATTTAATTTCATCTTGAAGTTGGCATAATTGTATCTTATTGATTATGATTATTAAAGGCTTGATCTATTTTTTAGCTCTACTGGTCGAAGGCCTGAAGAGCTTATGTCATGGCGTGGTTTCCGTCGTCCGTAAGTGCGTGTGTGTGTGGGTGCGTTAGACTTTTTCTTGTTTACGCGATAAAGTCCACAGTTTTCATCCGATTCTTTTCAAACTTGTTCAGTGTCTTTATATTAATGAGGACTCAAACCCTATTGAAAATGGGTTACATTAGAGTAAAAAGTCCAGAATTATCTCCCCTTGAATTTGAGAAAATTGTGAAATAAGGCTTGCTTACGCAATTAAGTCCACAGTTTTCATCCGATTCTTTTCAAACTTGTTCAGTGTCTTTATCCTATTGTTTACTCAATAAAATAAACAGTTTTCATCCAATCATTTCCCAACTTGCACAGTGTCTTTATCTGAATGATGAGTCAAGCCCTATCAAAAAATGAGCAATATTGGAGTTATAAGTCCAGAATTATCTACCCATGAAAATGAGAAAAAACTGAAAATCTTTAACATTACCTTAGTTTTTAACGCTTATAATAATCACACCAATGTGTTTGTTGGTTTGTTGGTTTGTTTGCGTCAAACTTTAACATTGGCCATAACTTTTGAAATATTGAAGATAGCAACTTCATGTGTATCTCATGGAGCTGCACATTTTGAGTGGTGAAAGGTCAAGGTCATCCTTCAAGGAAAAAAAAATCAAAGCGGCGCAGAAGGGGACATAGTGTTTCTGACAAACACATTTCTTGTTTGTTTACATATAAAGTTCTATCCTTTTGAAACTTCAACAGATGTTTTATATCATCAAGGGCCAGAACCCCATTGAGAGTAAAGAAAATTTGTCCAACTTATTGTTGAAAAGGAGCCGTTTGAAGTTTAAATTTTACGTTTCTACTTGTTTATGCGATAAATTTCCCATTTTGGGTCTGTTTATTTAAAACTTACTCAGATTGTTCATACTATCAAGGGCTTGAGCCCTATTGATTCCAGCCAGTAGAGCAATTCAGGCCCTCATGGGCCTCTTGTTAATACAAAAAGTTATTGTGTTCCCTGTTCATGTTATTTTTTCCTGTTTGATTACAAGTATTATTGTCTCACTTTCACGTGCAATTTTGAAAATTGTCATAAAAAAACAATATAAATATGTAAAAAGTAAAAATGCCTCATATGGCACTACTGCTAGGACATCATTTTTCATGAATATTCTAGTTGACAGCTTTTACAATAATGATTATTTGCTATTAATACAGGCCTTTAGATCTCATTAAGATGCACACAGCGATAATTTCCCTTGGTCAGTATGACACATTAGTGAAGACAGACACAATGGATGTAATTTTCATATCAGATCAAAAACAGCGCGTCTGAAATGACCATCTACTGCCCCTCAGGCCAATACTGACCACTGGCCTGTCACAGGGGCTGACTGACCATTAAACTGACCAATACACAACACTAGACAATGTCTTGGTCGATAAACAGCCATGTAGGGACTGTATGCTATCCAGACTGGATTAGTATTATATTATAAACATCACAGAGGTTACTTATGTGACATAGAAAAAGAAATAACAGTGGGAGTAAGGACAGAAGGTACAGTAATATACACATGTGCAGTAATGGTTATATTTTTTCAAAAACTGTCAGTGACTTTCAAACAGGAAAATCAAAGATTAAATATCATACTTTTGATGTCAGAGTTTTTGTGAAAAAAAACAAACAAACATTGTCATTAATTAATATTCATGAAAATGCTGGGAAGTAAAAGTTCAAATTTAACTGGTGATCCTTGCTCATTTGAATAATAAAGCAATTAAATGGAACGATTGTCTTTCAATTATATTAAGGGCCTAATTGCTCATGAATATGTTGAATATTAGGGCAAGGTCCATATTCCTTGACCTCAAAGACGTTTTAAAGGATTGGTCAATAATCAATAATTAATGACGTGTTTATTGACCTAAACATATAGGATTAATAATAGTATCTGAAGAAAAAAATGTAATTCTTCACTACCTCAAAAATTCATAATTATGCAAATTCACTATAGTTTAAAAGCTGAGCAATTAAATTATGTTTGGTATTACAACCAAGCCCAAGCTAAATTCCATCACTTGAAATGGATGAAAAATATGAAATTTAATGGGATTTTTATTGCTGAATTTAATGCATGATTAGTCGTACATTAATAATCAATAGCTGGAAGGGAACTAGCATTATTCATTCATGTATTTAGGCTGCTACGTCGTACATTAATGTCTCGTTTAATGATACTTTACATGTCTTTTATGTTCCGCAAGCGTTTTTTAATTATAGTCAAATTAGTCATAGTCAGCCATACTAGAGTTGGGAAATATTAGTTGCCAAAAGAAGAGTTGTCACCTTGACCTTTCATCAGATAGTTTAACAGTACTACAGCAAGGATTTTAAAAGGGCAGAGTGTTTTGGGCCAAAAGGGCACTTTAGTACAGGTGGTCAGGTTATTCCTGAGGCATGTTTCAATAAAGCATGTGATATATGACGTATACAATTTTTATCCCACTTTTACAGCGAATTCGGTTGATTAAAACCCCGTTGATTAAATATCATCTAAAATCAATGGCAGGAAATGACGTCAATATTTCGACGAAATGACAATATAAATCCAGCGAAATTATCCAGTCAAACTAATTTTGTTTAAACAAAAAAGTTTACAAAATAAAAAGTGGGATAAATAGAATAAAAGATTAGTGTTGATTATAGATCAGGTTTATCATGCTCGGCACGAAAACAGAAAAGCACTGGCCAAGGCTCGTGCTTTTTGTTTTCTAAGCCTTGCATGATAAACCTGATCTATAATCAAAACTAAACTATTATTCTCTATATTTACATTTATTTTTGTGCAAAACATACTTTCTCTTAATGATAAAATTACTTTCACTTTAAGCATATATATATAATTTGCAAAAACTTCAAATAAACATTGCTGTATGATCTAATTATAAAAATGGGGCATGTTTGGAGTCCAAAGAGGCAGAGTGGGGCCATGGGGCAGCAGGCTGGTGTGCCCTTTCATTTAGGTTTGGCTATAGCAATAGTTAAATTGGTCTTATCAATCATGTCCCCATAATGCTCTGGTAAAATGTTTTTGTGCAACAACTTCATATCTCGGTACAGATATTTAATTGAAACTTTATAAAGCGCATGTCATCGCAGTCAACATGTGATGTCAGTGATCCGCAATTCAGCAGATAAATGACCTTGTTTTTAGTGAGAAAATGCAGGTCAAAGTTTATATATACCGTCACTTCTACATGTATTCAATTGAAGTTTGAAACTGTCATCCGGGGGTCCATTGTTCATCAGCCTTGGTCAGGACATTATTTTGTTCCGATTGTATTCAAACTGAGTTTGCGTCTTGCTGGGTTAAAAACTAGGTCACTATATCAAGTTTAACAAAAACATTCTGAGCGCTCTAGAAGTCACATATTTTGACAATTTGATAACATTTTCTAAGCATTATCTCAATTGTTATTAATATGATATCTTGGACCAGTTCAAATATGATTCAGGTTCGTTAAAAATAAATGGCTGCCAGAGGGAGGGACAGTGTTTGCCATTTAAAGACCAACTTAAAGACCAACTTATTGAAAAGTGTGTTAAAGTGAGTCTTTAAGCCTCGTTGCAGCTCTCAACTTATTTACAAAAAGACCAATTTAAACTCGCTTAAACCCACTTCTGTTTAAAAAAAGACCAACTTCTGTTGTAAAAGACTCGCTTATAAAACAAAAAGACACACTTAAAACACACATAAACCAACTCATAAATAAAAAGGCTCACTTTTGACACACAAAAAACCGACTTCTTACATAAAAAAACTCGCTTAAACACACATCTTCTTAAAATAACCAACTTTTAACTCAGTTAAGCACAGTTTAATATCAAAAACCAACTTCTGCTAAGAAAAACTCAGAAAAAACATAGTTTTATGTTGGTTTAAGTGTGTTTTGGTATGAAAGTGGGTTATTTTTTGACAAGGGTATACTGATATAGTAAAAACAAAAGCTATACAAGCTTGTGAACATTTAACCCCACTTCTCATATTATATGCAAATGCCTAATAATACTAACGCTCATCAGACTTGATTGGTCATTGTCGGCTCGGGTACTACTAACATGTACCCCGGGTACGGTAAATATACTAAAACGTACCCAGGAATTTTAACCCTTAATCGGCTTTTTTTTTTTTATCATTAATTATATTCACATTTATGTCAATTTTTTTTGGTCAAATGGCCTCTATATTATCAAAACTCATACTCAAAAAGCATGTTGATGCAGTTTTTCTAAAAGGGAAGTTTGTTTAAGATAACCAATATTGTTTTACGATAATCGGTAGCGCGTTTTACGACATCTGATTTTGGGCGGGAATACAACTCGGGTACAGTCAAATATCTACCGGGTATGTTTAAGTATATTTAACGTACCCGGGGTACATGTAAGTATACTTAAGAGTACCTGAGGTACATGTAAGTAGTACCCGAGCCAACAATGATCAATCAAGCAATACTAACTGAATGTGAGCTTCAAAAGGTCCAAAGAGGTTTGCTGAAACAGATTTTAGGCCATTTTGAAGTTCTAACTAGTACTTTTTTAGCAAGTCTTGTTATTCTGTAGTTTTGTTCTTTCATGTTTACGTGATCTACACTGTACTGTTTCATCTAAAAAAAGGGGTCAAGAAGCACTTACTTAAATTGATTTATTTCCAAAACAAGTGCATGTTGCATCGATCATTACTGCCAAGAAACAGTGATATTAATCGAGACTCAATTACATAAATAATGATGAATATGGAAGATTTAACTGATCTATTGATTTTGTGATCGATAGTTGCTTTAGTAATTCCAGCATAATCCATCCTGGAAATTTTTTTTCAGTCACCTAAATCAATGCAATGAATGTGCTTAATCATGAAAAATGTGTTTGTTTCAATTGATAAAGGTTTTGGTTTTTCTTCTGAGATAATCATCATCACTTAAACATTATTATTCATTTTGAAAGTCAATCTCTACATTTATCTTGCTCCAAATTTTCTGAGTATTTGTTGTAGATTTAATTTAAATTAATCTAGCATTTTGTTCATTTCATCCATACCAGTGCATTTTTGTTGACTGTTTGTATATATATTCAATTTATAAACAGGAAAATACCTACACAACAGATATTTATGGCATTTGTTTAGGTGATTCCTTCATTAAGTGTTGCTTACTAGTATCTTCATTTTTAAAGCAATCTAGTTCAGTCCATCAAATGCCCATACTTCACATCCTAAAAAGGCTGGTAAGACCCAATCCTAAAAAGGCCGGTAAGACCCAATCCTAAAAAGGCTGGTAAGACCCAATCCTAAAAAGGCCGGTAAGACCCAATCCTAAATAGGCCGGTAAGACCCAATCCTAAAAAGGCCGGTAAGACCCAATCCTCAAAAGGCCGGTAAGACCCAATCCTAAGAAGGCCGGTAAGACCCGATTTGAGTCGCACTCTTGGGACACAAGGTTTAACAAATGTGCACAAAGAGTCCCTGGACTGCAGAGGCTAATGTGCACAAAGTGTCCCTGGACTGCAGAGGCTAATGTGCACAAAGTGTCCCTGGACTGCAGAGGCTAATGTGCACAAAGTGTCCCTGGACTGCAGAGGCTAATGTGCACAAAGTGTCCCTGGACTGCAGAGGCTAATGTGCACAAAGAGTCCCTGGACTGCAGAGGCTAATGTGCACAAAGTGTCCCTGGACTGCAGAGGCTAATGTGCACAAAGTGTCCCTGGACTGCAGAGGCTAATGTGCACAAAGTGTCCCTTGACTGCAGAGGCTAATCTGTGCTGACTTAAAATAATGCATTTGCCTTAAAGCATTTTTTTCCTGAGTGAGGCACATTTGTTGTGAATTCCAGTGACTTACCGAATTTCACTGATCTAGAAAGAGTGAGAGGTAGAGTTGTCAACGGCCAATTGATGTGACCAATGTTCCACTTGAGTGAGTCGCAGTTATGCCCATATACATCAGCCTGTTGGCTGGTCGACTATTGTTCATCTGATTTAAGTAGTGGTCTAGTTTTTCTTCAGGGACGTTTTCTCTTCTCGAGATTCAGTAGCTAGACCACTTTATTCAATACTTTACTGCTTTACTTACAATAGGTGTAGCATATGTTTACGAGCCTATGTTAGTTATTTGACCATTACAAATGTTTAACACGTTGAATTATAAGAAAAGCCTGCTGGGTATAATAGTGCTTTATACCATATTATGCCTGAGTCAATAGATTTGTAATTTAATTATGTTTAGTTTGAGTCTGGGTCACATGAATTCAAATACAGGGTCACCAGCTCAACTCTAAGAAAAACTTGCTATCTCTCTGGAACAGAACATTTATGACTCATTCTTGAAGGAACTTGATCAGAATGTTTATCTTGAAATTTTCTAGACTTAATCCTTGTCATGTGCAACCAAAAACTAAATCAAAACTAGGTCAAATCTTAGAAAACCTTAGTACAACTTCAGAAGTTATGTCTTTATAAAACGTGGCTTGCATTTTTATCTAAGCAATCTAGGCTAAATTTAAATGTGGGTAAAAAAATCTAGGTCAACTGGTCAAATTTTACAAAACCTACTCAACCACTAGCGAGGCAACATTTATTTACTAAATCTCAATGGTTAGAATATTTATATGGAGAACGAGTTTCCAGAAGGAGTTCAAATCCGGGACACGTCCATTCCAAAATTAGGTCGTAAGGTTGTTAGGTCAAATTGTAGAAAAATCTTGGTACTGCTCTTGAGGCATCATTTATGACTCAATCTGAATGAAACTTGATCAGAATTTTTTATACCTACCTAAATACCTAAGCCAAGTTTAAATCTGGTAAGTTGCATTAAAACTAGGTTAACTAGTTAAAATAAAAATAAAAAGTTCTAAAACATTCATGGGACTGAATCTAGATGAAACCTAGTCAGAATGTTCTTGACAATAATGAAGACGTTTGAATCTGGGTTAAATGGGTCAAACACTAAATCACATTACGTTATTTCATCAACAATTAGGATTCTAAACTCAAGAGACCACCCAAGAGTAATTTCTGTGTTTACTATTACACCCCCCCCCCCATTTTATTTTAAGTAACATAATTAACGATGCTGCGAAGCAGCTCGTCTAAGTTATCATACCATGAAAAAATTCTTCACAATGGCGACCAATGTAAAAGACCGGGCCAGTCCGATTGTGATAGCTCGATTTTTCTAATCCGCATACCTCGCTGATTATCATTGATAAAGGTATAGAAAGCTCAGCTATAAATAGGACAGCATATTCTGGGGAAAAGATTTAATAATAGTTTGAAAACGTTAATTTTATATCAGTTATATTCAATCCATTTATTTTTATAGACCAATGAAACAACTATGCATTTTCTGTATTGTATTTGACATTTGTTGTGATATAGTAAATAAATTGCAAATTAAAACTTGTATAATTAACTTTGAATGTGATCATGAGTGTAAAGAAAACGAATTATTTCGAACCTGCCATTTGTAAACGTTGTAGCGACTATGGTATATAAACAGCATAAGAGCCATATGAAATCTGTGAAACTTGCTCTTATGCGTGCTTTCTCATTTTGCATATTTAATAAACTTTTCAAACAGAAATTACAGAGCCACATCAGTGCACATACTATGTTTGATAATTCATATGTTTGTTGGATATTGTTTGCTGTTTTAAACACATACTAGGTCATATCGCGGATATTTAGTTAACCTTACCATGTGTTCATGGGCGAACTCACGTATTCAAGTGCTCTTACAATTATGTGCTCATACCTACTTTCGGGAATCATCATGAAATTATTGCCGTACTTAACGAAAAAACATGCCTAGGCTTATTGAATTAGAGAGAAAAAAAAATAATCAAAAGATAACAATTATATGTTCATGCACATGGGCATGTGAAATCACGTCCGTACACATAAGCATTATTAACTTAGGAAAGGAAACAATGAAATATAAAGTTTGGTATGATAAACATGTGAAATTAAAGAGAATGGTGTAATTAAAGAGCATGCCAAGTTTTGAATTTATATGCTGAAATGTAATGTTATAACCCACAAACGTTTTACTGTAACAGAACGTTTTTTTTAAGATAAGTGGTACAGAAAATACATGTCGAATATCTTTTTAAAGATATTTCTTATTATATTTGATTTAGAATGTAACCCGCCTCCCAGTTTCGCTGAATGGATCAAGTTCCCCACGGGTACTACTTCCCCGTACCCGCAATTTTATTTTCGTACCCTACATTTTTCGTACTCAATTTTTTTCGTACTTAATTTTTTTTCGTACCCAAATTTTGGCTGGTTCCCAAATTTTTTTTCGTACGGAATTATTTTTCCTTCCCAAATTTGTTTTCGTAACCAATTCTTTTTTCGTACCAAATTTTTTTTTGGCATAATTTTTGTACCCAAAATTTTCGTACCCATTTTTTTTCATACCCAAAATTTTCGTACTCACATACACAATTGTGGTGATGTAGATAAACTTAAATCGATGCTTTTATATCAATCCTCTTCAAAAACATCGTCACACCAGTACTGTCAGTACTTTGATTTAAAAAGGGATTTGTAGACACTTTAGTCAACAGGAAATTAGGTTGGATTGAGAATATGAAAGATCATTAATATTTAGATCAATTGAGAAATCATTTTGCATAAATATATCCTAGAGTAATAGTCGCTTAACAATAATACAGATTCCGGTCAATTCGGAAATAACACATATTTGTATAAAAATGGGATTTGAATCACTTTCATTACAAAAGAGGGCCATGTCTTCATCAAAGCCCTAATTGATCTAAAAATTACTGTTATAACCCATTTTCAATCCAAACTTCCTGTTGACTAAATTATCTGTTAATCCTTTTGAAAATCTGTTATTGTACATACCATTGTGTGTGTAAATGTCAACACAGAACCTATACTCCACCTTCTTTCCCTAGTTATTTTGCAAAGTCATTTTCAAATTGTTCTAAACTAATAATATTGTTAGTGGTGTTAATGAAGCATAAAAGTAAAACCAGACATTTTGGCTGTTTATATAATTATGTTTATAGAAAAGGTATTAGAAAATGATAAAATGTCAACAAAATGTTATAATGTTAAGAAGTAAGAATTTGAGGGACTGTTTGAAATTTGTTTAATGATTTATTGAATTATCTTTATTGACCAATTGTCAGGTTTATTTATCTGCTCACCTGAGCACAATGTGTGGTAGAAAGCTTTTTTAATTGGGCTTTTGTCAGTCATTTTTTGTTGGTTTTGGTGTGTCTTGTTTATTTTTTTCACCAATTACATCAGTATTTCACCTATCTTGGTAGGCAGTTAACCAATTGGTAACTTAACATTTTTTCCAGGGTGACCTGGTTAACAAGTACTTATTCGTGCCAACAACTGACAACTGCCCGACTTTAGAAAGGATTTTGTTACCAATCTTTCACAAGTTATGTTCCCGGGCTGGAACTGCACACACGTTTTTCTGTGATTGTTGTGTGTTCTTAAATGAATGAAGTACTTTTAAATCTGTTTCACTAACAAGACATTATCAAAAATTGAATTTAAAAAAGCAGACGATCTCAATCTGCTTTTTGTAAATAAGTTTAAAAAAAATGCTCATACATTCAAGGAAAGTAATTATAAATAATAAATGGTGATAACTTTCCAAATAAGGTAGGCAATCTATAATATTACATTATATTAACAATTCTTGGAGTTTGATATAGTTGAATCAGAGCAATATATAGAGAATATATGGATAGTGACATCATGTGATATCAGTCAAGTCTGATATTGCTCACTTTTAGAGGCGAGGAATGCCTGATCAACATAGAAAATCTTTGGCATCCACATTTTAAAAGTTTTGAAACCAATGTTTCATTTGGGACGATTTCACCAAGTTTAAAAAAAAAAATCTGGAAAAGTTGGAATTTGTTATGGAACCCGTCACTAGTGACTAAATTTCTTTTATACCTTCTGATGAAATATGACATTTCTGCAGTGAAATAACAGCAGTAAAAAATAAACAATTTTTTATTTTCACCGGTGAATTTAATAACACATTTTCGGAACTACTTTTTCTATTTTTAGATTATCATAAATAATAATATATATATTTTTATGCCCCCCTTCGAAGAAGAGGGGGTATATTGTTTTGCACATGTCGGTAGGTCCGTCCGTCCGTCCACCAGATGGTTTCCAGATGATAACTCAGGATCATGAAACTTCATAGGTACATTGATCATGACTCGCAGATGACCTCTATTGATTTTCAGGTCACTAGGTCAAAGGTCAAGATCACAGTGACTCGAAACAGAAAAATGGTTTCAGGATGATAACTCAAGAACGCTTTCGCCTAGGATCATGAAACTTCATAGGTACATTGATCATGACTCGCAGATGACCCCTATTGATTTTCATGTCACTAGGTCAAAGGTCAAGGTCACAGTGACTCGAAACAGAAAAATAGTTTCCAGATGATTACTCAAGAACGCTTACGCCTAGGATCATGAAACTTCATTGGTACATTGATCATGACTTGCAAATGACCCCTATTGATGTTCAGGTCACTAGGTCAAAGATCAAGGTCACAGTTACTCGAAATAGTAAAATGTTTTCCGGATGATAACTCAAGAATGCTTACACCTAGGATCATGAAACTTCATAGGTACATTGATCATGACTGGCAGATGACCCCTATTAATTATCAGGCCACTAGGTCAAAGGTCAAGGTCACAGTGACAAGAAACATATTCACACAATGGCCGCCACTACAACTGACAGCCCATATGGGGGGCATGCATGTTTTACAAACAGTCCTTGTCTATGATCACGAGTGAATTAAAATCAACATTCCACCAAATCCAACAAATTTTCTTTTTATTTTTATATGCTTTTTACCGTTTATTTACATTGTAAAAGAGTTTAACTGGAGAATTTTGCTGGTATTATGACGTCATTTCATCACACTAATGACATCATTTTGTGTTTTGAAATGTATTTAGGCACATCACGGGAGAAAAGGTAACTTTTCAGCAAAAGGGAAACAGCTGTTAATTATTTTCTTGAAAAAGGGGCATAAAATAAACAGAAAATTTGTTCATGTCAGTGTAAGATCGTTTGTTATTTCACTCGTGATCATAGAAAAATAATATTTTCTATGATCACTCGTAAAATAACAAATGATCTTACACTGACACAAACAAATATCCTCTATATCTTTAGAATATTTTCTGAAAGGCTTCGTGATGATTTATTCACCCTGAGCAAATCCTGCAGGATAAGGAACGGCAAAAAAACTGTCCTTAGTGAACCAGTACGTGATGGGTTCCAGGCAGATCTTTTCCATTCGGCATCTGCGTGGAACTTTCTGTTTTCACTAGGCATCTTACATTACAGGATCTGCTCAGTGCATAAAATAACAAGAAGGCTTTCCAAAGATATGGAGTCTATATTGAGAAGATATGGAGTCTATATTCAGAAGATATGGAGTCTATATTCAGAAGATTTGGAGTCTATATTCTGAAGATATGAAGTCTATATTCTGAAGATATGGAGTCTATTATTGGAACATATGAAGTCTATTTACAGAAGATATGGAGTCTATATTCAGTAGATATGGAGTCTATATTAGGAAGATATGGAGTCTATATTCAGATGGTATGGAGTCTATATTTGAAAGAGATGGAATCTACATTCGGAAGGTATGGAGTCTATATTCTGAAAATATGGAGTCTATATTCGGAAGATAGGGAATCTATATTGATGGGTTCAAGAACATTCTGAAAGGGGCTGATGATTGGCAAAACATTAAAAAACTGTCAATGAAGGTTCTCACATTGGTGCACCATGGGCCAGTACCATTTCAATGCTTTTTGTTGTCGTTTGTCCACATTAACACATTCAACTGAATATATTAGCAATTATTACTATTTGCACATGTATGTTTTAAAATTATGATGTGGATAGTTTCTTATTGAGTTCATGTATTTGTTCATGGGTTTTTGACTTGTCATTTGTGTCTGTTTTTCTGTATTAAAGATCTGTTAATAAATCTTCGCACTTGATTCAATTGAACACTTAATATATCACTGCAGCGTGATATTGAACACTTTATATCACTGCAGCGTCATATATTTATCTCCGAGAGAAGCGAAACCTATAATATATGCCACAGGCATTACATCATATGAGATACTGTAAACGTATAGAAATTCGTCAGTATGAAATTCCGTGGTTTAATAAAAAACAACTAATTTGTTGACACGTAATTTCACGGATTTCAAATTTTCGGGGAAGATTGACAGGCATAATAACTAAACTTTTCTTAAAACAACCAGAGTAATAACGAAGAATAATCTGCTAATGTGTGTTGACAGCAAGGCTTGTGATTAATGTGCACTGAAGCATGAAAGTGTTGCCGATAATTGTTGATAAGAGCGAATAAGCGGCGATCTTGTGGGTCCCGGCTCGCTTATTGCCATCAATGTTGTTTTGACAATATTTGCAATTCTCTGATCAATCGGTCCCCTAGTAGTAACAATTGAGTAATAAGGTCCCCAAAATACAGGTGTGAAAACCGTTATGTCTCTTTGAACTTTAATTGGCACTAATTGACATATGTGATAAATCTGCAAACTGTTAATTTGACGACGTCACATACAAGAGAACAATCGTTGATGTACAGTTTAAATTCCGTGCTTGATTTAAAAAGTATTATTACCCAAACACTTATCAAGAAAACAACATATTGTATCACCTAGCATATCTCAATCAAATATCTGAGATAACCGAAAACAATAGAGAATGTCGGCAATGACATTCGGAAAGGACCGATTTCGGATTAAAAATGTAAAAATAATCGTTGGTACTTGAATTCGTGGTTCAGCGGAACAACGAAATTCACGAAAATTCGTACCACACGAAATTTAATGGTTTTACAGTAGATAACTTAATTGAAAAGTAATTATCAAAGTATACGCCCGCCCTGAACAAAAAATCCTAGATCCACCCCAGATACATGTACTTAAATAATCATAGTATATCAGTTAATTCTGTTTAGAGAAAACCTATATTTGTTTTATGCAAAATATAATCAAATTGGTGTAGGGAATATAACCATAAGCAATGTTAGGTTTAATCAAGTCCTTAATTAATACGCAAAAATTAACTGCCAGTCAATACACATTATCAATACATTTGTATGTAAACATGGTATTTTGTAACAACAGAATTGTCACTTTAACTATAAAAATGTCCTCCTTTCACAGGACTGATTTAATCGCTTGCAAAAGGCCATAAATGTCCCATGTGAAGAGGTGAAAATACCACTTATGTTATGTTTATAATCGGTTTAAAATTGAATAAGTATGTCCAAAGTCCATTTACACATGCCCATAAGCAGAAATAGCAATATTGGTTGACAAATACAATGGTACAAACTGGGCTCACAGTTCATTGATAGCTTTACTATAAAGTTTATACCAATGCTACTATTCCGTTGCTGTGTATTTGGAGGGACATAACTTAACAGCCAGCGACCTATAGATAAACTCTCTTCGTTCCTCTTTTCTCGCTTTCTTACCTGCAGATGAAAAATGTACAGCCGTGCTGTGAAATACCTGAATTGAGTTTAAGGAGAAGTGGTATGGGAAAATATTGGGTTGTGAAGTCACACATTTGTCATGGATTAAAATTGTTTGAAAAAAAAGTTTGCTGTGGAAGTTTTACAAAGCTGTTACTAAAAATTGATAATTATTATTAAAGGTCAGTGATGTTGAGGATTAAACCGTTGTAACAGCGTTGAAGTTTATATTAACAGTGTGGAATAAAGTAGTAGTTGGTTATACATTAACATTTAACATGATGTGTAGTATATTCAATATATTGAATGAAGGTGTATATGGTGTATTGGTGTTTATTTCATAAAAATTGTTCTGGAATAATTTGATTTTTTATATCAGAAGTAACTGTAAAAGCTGTATTAGAGAAAATTAATACTCTGTGCAAAAAGGAAAAAAAAACATCAAGGATTAATCATGCTTGGCGAGATGTTGTAGGATTGGCCTACAGGTAATTACAGCTTACTAAGAGTAACAACACTGCGGACATTGTATTATACGAATATGAAAAATTATTATGTGGGGACAGAAAGGTGGTGGTTAAAACATCCCTCGAGCATAAGGCATAGGGAAGGGTTGAACAATTTGATTTTTATGATTACTTTGTAATTTCACAATTTTAAAAAGGCAATTTTAATGTGTTTGTTATCTGAACAAGATATTGTGTGGTTGTGGTTTGTGGGTTGAAATTCAATTTCAACAGTACCTTTTTGAATTATGACGAGGTACAATTAGCACATTATTATTGAAACAGTTACTGTTGTTTTAATTAAACATAAAATTATATTAAGTAATGACGTAGTATAAAATGTATCTGGCGTTTTTTTTTACTGTAAGATCCTTTTGAAAATTTAATTTTTATATTGTTAATGTTGTTTTTTTAATTTTATATGGGCCTGATGTTTACAAAAAACAATTTAATAAGCTTTTTTATATTAAGGGGACTTGTTCACTGATTTTCAAATTTGGAAAAATGATTAAAAATGTTTTTACTCACAAAACTTATATTTTTGGAATAGTCTAAAGTTGTCATTATTGAAAGGAAAAAGACAAATAAGGAAGTTATAAATGGCCTGAACAGAGATTCAAACCTTGGACTTTCATGAGCAAGGGATTAACTGGCTTTCACTACGCCACTCTGGCTTTCGACATAAAACTGGGTGACTTAAATGCTTTTATAATGGTACTAATACATATTTTCCACTGTATCTTGAAAAGCCGTAGTAACAGTTTATATTTTACACTGTATCTTGAAAAGCCGTAGTAACAGTTTATATTTTTTTACTGATTCCAATTGATGATTATTAATTTACAAGCCTATATTTTTAGTATTTTCCTAACTCAAGAGTGTTCTTATTAGTTTGTTGGAACTTAATTTTAATACATATTGTAAATATATGTCAAGTTTTGTTTATTTATAAGTCATGTTGCCCGACTGTGATAATGTCGCTTCAAAATTGCAGGGAGTAAATTATCTGCTAACATTTCATATAATTGCATGTGAGCAAGTTAAAATACGTTAAAATGTCATAGTTGACAACATCATTTAAAATTAACAGAATTATTGAACATAAAATACAATTTAGGTAATTAAATATAATTTATTTCAATATAGGTCCCAGGACAAGGACACAATTCTGTTAACTCTTTCAGTGCTGGAACCGAATTTTGAAGGCCTTTGCAAACAGTTTGGATCCAGATGAGACGCCACAGAACATGGCGTCTCATCAGGATCCAAACTGTTTGCTATTCTGATAGTATTCTTTGAAAAAAATCGCAGAAAATGCTAATTTTAGAAGTTCAGCAGACGACATTTTAGCTGACGACAAATTTCCCAGCATGAAAATGGTTAATATTGTATGATCAAAGCATTTGCACATTAGAATGAATATTATAAAATCAACAGTGTATACAACATTATACAAATACATTGCAAATCTCTAAAAAAATCTTAACCAATATACCATTTAAAGTGTTATATACATTGCTGATTAACAACAAATATTTTATTGTCAAGTATTTTTTGTTAACCAATATTATTATTATTATGTAACCATTTAAATTGTAATAAATATCGCTCATTAAAAACAAATATTTTATTGTCAAGTATTTTTTGTTAAAATTATCATAAATAATTTCAAATCTCAAGTGTCACAGTAACAGACCCTTACATCTAAATGCCTTAGCTGGCCCAGAGAAAATATCCTGTTGGAATTTGAAAACCAGTTTATCTTCTAGTGGTATGATTTATTGCCACAAAATATTGACAGAGCTATCTAATTGTAAATATTGACATATATAAATATTTCAGCCCTTTATGGTAAAATATCCAAGAGATAATTGAAATCTGTAAATTTGCCCTTTGTATATTTCTATTTAGTTTACTTGTACCAACATACTAGCTGATTTGGTAATGTTTATTTATGTTTTTATAACAAGAAGAAACATGAAGCTGCAGATTCTAAATATTAAAATTCTAAACCAGAATCTGTTTTCTTTTCTTTCTTGAAATTTGTTAAGCTGAAGTGCATAATTTTGAAAATATATTAAAGAAAAGAGTATTATTATTTATTTTTTTACTTAGAAAAAAATCACCCCCAGTGGGTAAGGAAAGTTGTTAAATTTTGATTTAAAAAAAAGTTGATAAGGGTTAAATTGGTTATCAGACTAAATAAAACAAAATTTAAATATTAATCTCTAATCTCTATCAACGACATGATAATTATACCTCCCTCGTAGAGTATAATGTTTTTCCATTTTCATTCTAATTTTATTTAAAGTGTATTACCTTGAAATTTTGTATGAATTCTTCTTTCATGGGATGTTTTTATTTTGTAGCAATACCACCTATTCCAAACAGAAATACGACAAAATAGCTAAATGCAAAGGAGCATGGTTAAGTTTTGATGCAAACGATATACTGGAAATAATCGTTACAATTGATCAAACTGAAATTTGATGAAAAAAAGGAAAGTTACTTTTCTTTGATAATAATCCCATTGCAAAACAATAAAGTACCTGAAGTGAGTAATTAACTTCCCCCAATCAAGAAAGAAAAGCCATGGCTTGGGGGAGGGGAAATAGAACCTGAACAGCCCATGCTGGTAGCACAGTAAGTAAGAGCCACGCTTTAAGGTTCCAGAAGATCTGGGCTGAAACCCCATTAGGGTTGCTGTTCTTTCTAGGTGACTTTAATGGTGTGAGTAGAAAAAGAAGGAATGCCTTATTTGGCCAAAAAGATTATGGGAAGAGAAGTGTATGTGTAAGAACCTGTAGCCTGGTAATCTGAGTTTGTAGATAGCCACTCAAATGTTGGAAGGAACCTAGTCCTGCACCCAGTTTACTTAAATATTAATTATTATCATTCAATAAATCAATTTAATTTCATTGAATTTCCCAAGTTTCTTTGCTGCCTATAGCCAGTGATGTTGTCAACGTTTGATTCAGAAGTTTTAGGTAAGAGTTATGATAGATTTTCTTCTTCATGCAATCATAATTTTGGTTTGTTAGTCCAGATTGCTTTATAACCCATTAACAATTAATTTAAGTTGAAAAAACGTCGGACATTCTTAAAAATGATGACTATCTGTGAATGAATTCTTCTGACCTGGTCTTTTTTAAGTACTTGTTCATTAAGATAACCATATATACAATTACTCATGCTGTAAGCAAAATAAATATTGTAAAAATAATTCCTTGAGACAGCACTGAAAGATAAAAAATATCTTGAACAAAAACCTACATAACTAAGCTCCTTGGACTGTTGACGTTAATTGACAGGTTCTTTCAGTTTCCTACACTTTATTGATGTCTTCCCCATTGTTGAGGGCAGACTTGGGGGTACTTCTGACTTCTCAGAGGACTTGTAACTCCTAGGTGAAAAGAAAAACATTTATGTGAAAGCCCTTTGAAAGCAATAATACACAAGGCGAAATACCACTGTGACAGAACGGGAAATTTATACATTTTTTAACACATTCGTAAGCCTGTGCTCAAAAAGCTGTGTTTTGGCATGCATAACTTAGTTGAATGGAATTGAAGAAACACAATAAAATAACCCGGTACACTATTTTTTCGTTCCAGTAGGGTGTCCAACTTGTCTTTGAATGTGCGTGACTGCTGGATGACTTAAGCTTTGGATGGATTATATAAAGTTGTAGTTTTAATATGTTATATAGTAAGTTTTTATAATGAATATAAGAGTGAATCTTGTAAGTAAAATTAATGATTCCTTGATATAGATTGTATGTCATGTTCATAACAATGAATTGTAACAACAACAAAATGAGAAAAAAGTGCGAAAGAGTTAGGTTATGAAATAATCAAATATTTAGTTTACAACTTTTTAATATCGATAATCATTTTATATTTTAACAATAACGACTTATATATAAAGTTGTGTTCAAGAGAAATATATTATTTGAGGTCAAATATGTGTAAAATTAAAAGAAAATATGGACTTGAGAGCTTTTCAATAAGAATTATGCTTTCAATTCAATCAAGCTAAAATAAGTAGGTTTAAACTGAAATAAAATACATGCTTACATGGTGCAAACTTCAGGGTGATCATATAGCCTGAAATATAAAATGAGGTCTTGTTCATAATAAATGCCAATAATATCAGGGGTTATCATATTCTTATGTTTCATATAGGAGAGCTGTGAACATTTATATATTTGTTGGTCACATTTATATAAGAATTGCAGCGTGCTAGATGTGCTTAGGTTGAACGGCTTCTTTGCGACCACTGTGGTTTTAAAATTCAGCTTTAGTTCCTCTTTCATAATGTTTACATGTTTCATTTTAGAGCTGTCAGTGTTATGACATGCTGCTTCCTAGACAGAACAGGTATCTGAGGAATTTAATGATTGATCTTCAGAGATCTTTACTAAGCTGTAGATGTGGTAAAACATTTGGTTCAGGTAAAATAGCTGGATTGTTTCAAGAGACTAAACGCTTGTGTATTGCATGTACATGTAGCTCAGTCTGTCTTGTTCTGTTGCCATGTCTGTCATAATAGCAGAATAATCAGGTCATTCACATTGAGACAATTTTAGTTGTATTACTAATTGTGTTGCTAATGGATACCTGCTATAGGAGTGAACTTGTCTGTCTGTCGGTCCGTATTAAGTGTTTGATCTCTTATTCAAGTTGTTTTTATCGGATCTTGACCAAACTTGGTCAGAAGTTGTATCTAGATGATGTCTAAGTCAAGTTTGAATATGGGTCATGTCAGGTCAAAAACTAGGTCATGGGTTCACTTAGTGCGTTTAAAACATTCAGCATGTTGTCCGCTGTCTAATGCAAGTAGTTTTTATCCAATCTTCACAAAACTTGGCCAGAAGTTTTATCTAGATGATCTTAAGGCCAAGTTCGAACATTGGCCTTGCTGGGTGAAAAACTAGGTCACAGGGTCACTTAGTGCGTTTGAAACATTGAGCATGGTGTCCGCTCTCTAAAAAATTATGAGCTATTGTCATCACCTTGACGTCGGCGTCCGGTTAAGTTTTGTGTTTAGGTCCACTTTTCTCAGAAAGTATCAATGCTATTGCATTCAAACTTGGTACACTTACTTACTATCATGAGGGGACTGGGCAGGCAAAGTTAAATAATTCTGGCGTGCATTTTGACTGAATTATGTGCCCTTTTTAAACTTAGAAAATTGAAAATTTTGGTTAAGTTTTGCGTTTAGGTCCACTTTTTTCAGAAAGTATCAATGCTATTGCATTCAAACTTGGTACACTTACTTACTATCATGAGGGGACTGGGCAGGCAAAGTTAGATAACTCTGGCGTGCATTTTGACAGAATTATGTGCCCTTTTTATACTTAGAAAATTGAAAATTTTGGTTAAGTTTCGTGTTTAGGTCCATTTTATTCCTTAAGTATCAAAGCTATTGCTTCCATACTTGCAACACTTACTAACTATCATAAGGGGACTGTGCAGGCAAAGTAATGTAACTCTGACTGGCATTTTGACAGAATTATGTGCCCTTTTTATACTTAGAAAATTGAAAATTTGGTCAAGTTTTGTGTTTAGGTCCACTTTATTCCTACAGTATCAAGGCTATTGCTTTCAAACTTCAAATACTTTCATGCTATCATGAGGTTACTGTACCTGGCAAGTTGAATTTTACCTTGACCTTTGAATGACCTTGACTCTCAAGGTCAAATTATTAAATTTTGCTAAAATTGCCATAACTTCTTTATTTATGATTAGATTTGATTGATACTTTGACAAAACTACTCTTACCTGACATACCACAATAGACTCCACCCAAACCATCCCCCGTGCCCCCCCCCCCCCCCCCGCCGAATCCCCCCCCCCCCCCCCCATTTTTTTTTTTTTTTTTTTTTTTTTTTTTTTTTTTTAAGATCATCTCACAAATGACCACCACACCCTCACACTATACCCCCCCACCCCCCATTTTTTTTTTTTTAAACGGTTAAAAAACACAACTATTTATTTTTATTATTTTATGTTTGAAATACCGTCCAACCATCGCACCCAAGAATCCCCCCCACCCCCCCCTTTCCCCACCCGAATCCCCCCCCAATTTTTTTTTTTGTTTTTGGAAGATCATCTCACAAATTACCACCACACCCTCACACTATACCCCCCCCCCACCTCACCCCCCCAAATTGTTATTTTTTTGAAATGGTTAAAGAACACAACTTTTTATTTTTATTATTTTATGTTTGAAATACCGTCCAAATATCGCACCCAAGAATCCCCCCCCCCACCCCCCTTTCCCCACCCGAATCCCCCCCCCCTAATTTTTTTTTTTTTTTTTGTAAGATCATCTCACAAATTACCACCACACCCTCACACTATACCCCCCCCCCCCACCTCACCCCCCAAATTTTTTATTTTTTTTGAAACGGTTAAAAAACACAAATATTTATTTTTATTATTTATGTTTGAAATACCGTCCAACCATCGCACCCAAGAATCCCCCCCTTTCCCCTCCCCCCCCCCCCCCCCCCCCCCCCCCGATTTTTTATGTTGCATTTTTTGCGCCTATTTGGAAGATAATGTAATAAATGTCCACACCCCCACACTATACACCCCTCTTCACTCCACCCCTCCCTCCTTTGTGATTGAAAATGAGAGTCCGTTCACCTTTAAAAAGAAAATAGATGAGCGGTCTGCACCCAAAAGGCGGTGCTCTTGTTGTAGTTTTCTTCGATCTTCACCAAACTTGGCCAGAAGTTTTATATAGTTGATCTCTAGGCTATGCTCGAACATGGGCCATGCCGGGCCAAAAACTAGGTCACGGGGTCACTTAATGCGATTTACACATTCAGTATGGTGTCCGCTCTCTATTTCAAGAAATATTATCCGCTCTTCACCAAACTTGGTCAGAAGTTTTATTTTGATGATCTCTAGTTCATGGTTGAACATGGGCCATGCCAGGCAAAAAACTAGGTCACGGGGTCACTTAGTGCGTTTAACACATTCAGCATGGTGTTCCCTATTACGCTTAGTACTTTTCATCAGCTTTTCATGTGGGTGTATTTGTCACATCTGTGACATAGTTCTAGTTTCCATATGACCAAGCATTCCAATCTCTTGTAAACGCCAAGCTGAGCTATTTCAGTACTAGAGTGCTTGAATTTTTGCTTATAGGCAGGGTTACATAAATTGTCTGGAATTTGGTCATGAAATCCTTTCTACAGCCAATCTCCCCCATTAACCTGTATAACTAACAGATCAAATTCAAGTTTAGTTCCGGTCAATTGATTGTTGACGTAGTTATGGGCCTTGGATTTAACCATTTTCTCCAAAAATAACATTTTTTTTTATTTTTTTCTCAAACGCTTTCAGATACATACCTGATTATTGGTCTACTTGTATGACTTTCAGATCAAGGCTGAGTTTTCCTAAACACCCTCAAAGTGCAGAAGGGGGCTATGTGTTTCACAAACACAGCTCTTGTTAGTTCATGAACTGTGCTGTTGACAAACTTTTAGTTCATAAACTACACATTCATGAATTGTTGATGCACCATGTTAAGAGTTTGTGAACTGTTCAGGAACTCAATAAATGTTTCATGAACAGTTTGTGAACTTTTACACACTTTCAATAGGAGTAAAAATAATTATGAACTTGGTTTCATGAACTTGATTTTGTGAATATTTTATTTAACATGAGAATCCACAAGGTTGTTAGTTCATGAACAGTTCATTAACACGCATTGAAACGTTCTTGCATTGAAACGTTCCCTGCTGAGTGGCATCCTTGAAAATGCCTTTTGATTTTTTGAAATTCCAGAAATATTTTCAACTGAAAATTTGATCCTGTACATAAACAATGGAAACAAGTTCTGCCTCAATTCATCTATCTATTGTAACATTTAAATCCAGCCTGGTCCAATTAAAATGCTAGATTGTATTTCAGATACCATTTGCTACCCATTTGAAGTTGCATTGTTTTACCACAAGTTCTGTTATCTGCCATCAGATAGGATCCACCCTTGTGACTTAGATATTTGATATGACAAAATATTCCACATCCAAGTTTAAAAGGATGGGAAAAGGTTTTTAAAAATGGTTTCTATTTCAGCATTACCACAATTGTTCCAAATTTTAACTTTTCAACTGTTGGTTTAAGTTAGTAAAAATTAACCATGGTTTGGGGAAACAATTCTCTTTTTATTACTGACACACACTTTGCTATAAAGACTTAATGTTGTACAATTGGTTATTACTGTTGGCTGATTAATGACAGTCGTTAATTGACCAAGAATAATCACATGACTGTTGGCAGATTAATGACAGTGTTTAATTGACCAAGGATTATCACATGACTGTTGGCTGATTAATGACAGTGTTTAATTGACCAAGGATTATCACGTGACTGTTGGCTGATTAATGACAGTGTTCAGGGTTTTTTTTGGCCCGATTTTATAGCCGAAATTCGGCTATGTTCCCAATCTAAAAAAGTATACTTTTTTCCCAAAATGTGGCAAAAAAATTCCCAATTTCCAAAAAAAAGAAAGAAGTGTCTAATGCGTATTTATCTCAATTATAGTTCAATTACATTTAACAAAGTATTATATGATTTTGTTCTTTTAATTTGATTGATTATAAAGAGTTATATAAAATTTAGTATTTCCCTAATCAGTGGACTTTTCGTTTGGAATAAAAAGGCTAATGAATTTATTTTCCCAATTTCATGAAAATGCCGATAAAATTCCCAATTCCAAAGCCATGGGCTATCGTCCCAAAAAGTGGAAAAAAAAACCTGGTGTTTAATTGACCAAGGATTATCACATGACTGTTGGCTGATTAATGACAGTGTTAAATTGACCAAGGATTATCAAATGACTGTTGGCTGATTAATGACAGTGTTTAATTGACCAATGATTATTACATGACTGTTGGCTGATTAATGACAGTGTTAAATTGACCAAGGATTATCACATGACTGTTGGCTGATTAATGACAGTGTTTAATTGACCAAGGATTATCACATGACTGTTGGCTGATTAATGACAGTGTTAAATTGACCCAAGGATTATCACATGACTGTTGGCTGATTAATGAGAGTGTTTAATTGACCAAGGATTATCACATGACTGTTGGCTGATTAATGAGAGGGTTTAATTGACCAAGGATTATCACATGACTGTTGGCTGATTAATGACAGTGTTTAATTGACCAAGGATTATCACATGACTGTTGGCTGATTAATGACAGTGTTTAATTGACCAAGGATTATCACATGACTGTTGGCTGATTAATGAGAGTGTTTAATTGACCAAGGATTATCACATGACTGTTGGCTGATTAATGAGAGTGTTTAATTGACCAAGGATTATCACATGACTGTTGGCAGATTAATGAGAGTGTTTAATTGACCAAGGATTATCACATGACTGTTGGCAGATTAATGAGAGTGTTTAATTGACCAAGGATTATCACATGACTGTTGGCTGATTAATGAGAGTGTTTAATTGACCAAGGATTATCACATGACTGTTGGCAGATTAATGAGAGTGTTTAATTGACCAAGGATTATCACATGACTGTTGGCTGATTAATGAGAGTGTTAAATTGACCAAGGATTATCACATGACTGTTGGCTGATTAATGAGAGTGTTAAATTGACCAAGAATATCACATGACTGTTGGCTGATTAATGACAGTGTTAAATTGACCAAGGATTATCACATGACTGTTGGCTGATTAATGACAGTGTTTAATTGACCAAGGATTATCACATGACTGTTGGCTGATTAATGACAGTGTTAAATTGACCAAGGATTATCACATGACTGTTGGCTGATTAATGACAGTGTTAAATTGACCAAGGATTATCACATGACTGTTGGCTGATTAATGACAGTGTTTAATTGACCAAGGATTATCACATGACTGTTGGCTGATTAATGAGAGTGTTTAATTGACCAAGGATTATCACATGACTGTTGGCTGATTAATGACAGTGTTAAATTGACCAAGGATTATCACATGACTGTTGGCTGATTAATGAGAGTGTTTAATTGACCAAGGATTATCACATGACTGTTGGCTGATTAATGACAGTGTTAAATTGACCAAGGATTATCACATGACTGTTGGCTGATTTATGACAGTGTTAAATTGACCAAGGATTATCACATGACTGTTGGCTGATTAATGACAGTGTTTAATTGACCAAGGATTATCACATGACTGTTGGCTGATTAATGACAGTGTTAAATTGACCAATGATTATCACATGACTGTTGGCTGATTAATTACAGTGTTTAATTGACCAAGGATTATCACATGACTGTTGGCTGATTAATGACAGTGTTTAATTGACCAAGGATTATCACATGACTGTTGGCAGATTAATGAGAGTGTTTAATTGACCAAGGATTATCACATGACTGTTGGCTGATTGATGACAGTGTTTAATTGACCAAGGATTATCACATGACTGTTGGCTGATTAATGAGAGTGTTTAATTGACCAAGGATTATCACATGACTGTTGGCAGATTAATGACAGTGTTTAATTGACCAAGGATTATCACATGACTGTTGGCTGATTAATGAGAGTGTTTAATTGACCAAGGATTATCACATGACTGTTGGCTGATTAATGAGAGTGTTTAATTGACCAAGGATTATCACATGACTGTTGGCTGATTAATGAGAGTGTTTAATTGACCAAGGATTATCACATGACTGTTGGCTGATTAATGAGAGTGTTTAATTGACCAAGGATTATCACATGACTGTTGGCTGATTAATGACAGTGTTAAATTGACCAAGGATTATCACATGACTGTTGGCTGATTAATGAGAGTGTTTAATTGACCAAGGATTATCACATGACTGTTGGCAGATTAATGACAGTGTTTAATTGACCAAGGATTAGCACATGACTGTTGCCTGATTAATGAGAGTGTTTAATTGACCAAGGATTATCACATGACTGTTGGCTGATTAATGACAGTGTTTAATTGACCAAGGATTATCACATGACTGTTGGCTGATTAATGAGAGTGTTTAATTGACCAAGGATTATCACATGACTGTTGGCAGATTAATGACAGTGTTTAATTGACCAAGGATTATCACATGACTGTTGGCTGATTAATGAGAGTGTTTAATTGACCAAGGATTATCACATGACTGTTGGCTGATTTATGAGAGTGTTTAATTGACCAAGGATTATCACATGACTGTTGGCTGATTAATGAGAGTGTTTAATTGACCAAGGATTATCACATGACTGTTGGCTGATTAATGAGAGTGTTTAATTGACCAAGGATTATCACATGACTGTTGGCTGATTAATGAGAGTGTTTAATTGACCAAGGATTATCACATGACTGTTGGCAGATTAATGAGAGTGTTTAATTGACCAAGGATTATCACATGACTGTTGGCAGATTAATGAGAGTGTTTAATTGACCAAGGATTATCACATGACTGTTGGCAGATTAATGAGAGTGTTTAATTGACCAAGGATTATCACATGACTGTTGGCTGATTAATGAGAGTGTTTAATTGACCAAGGATTATCACATGACTGTTGGCAGATTAATGAGAGTGTTTAATTGACCAAGGATTATCACATGACTGTTGGCTGATTAATGACAGTGTTAAATTGACCAATGATTATCACATGACTGTTGGCTGATTAATGACAGTGTTAAATTGACCAAGGATTATCACATGACTGTTGGCTGATTAATGACAGTGTTTAATTGACCCAAGGATTATCACATGACTGTTGGCTGATTAATGACAGTGTTTAAATGACCAAGGATTATCACATGAGCTACACTCTGGGATAATGGAGCCCAATGCATGTGCAGTATCCTTAGGCTAATCAGGAATGACACTTTGTGCCTAGAATGGATTTCAGTTTGGAAGGAACAGCCTTTAAACCAGACATCCCACAAAAGCAGAAAAGTTTTGTCCCTTATTAGCCTGTGCAGACTTCTGGGGCATTTTTTGCGAGTTCAACTGTAAAACAGGAGAATTAAAAATATCAGCTTTAAAACCAAAAACAATATGTTTGTGTTCCATTTGATGGCACTTATTTTTTATTTCCATATTTGCATTTGGTTAAATGCTAATAAATATACATTGTGTACCTCACCAGACATGATGCAACATTTTTCATACTGAAAAAAACACACAAATATCATGCTTTTTACAAAATCTGTTAAAATGTAAAATGTTCAGATGCCTGTTAAATGTAAGGTGTGGCATGTAGTGCAATTCATGTTGCTGTAACATGAACAAATCTGTAATGTTTTAGGCTGTGTTTAACAAACCAATAAAACCACAATAAAGTCTTTAATGGCCAATCTGTCAGAGTGAAAGAATGTGGGTCAGAGAAAAAAGGGTGATTGATGGTTTGTTTGGAAATAATATACCATGTGAAAAATAAATGTGTTTCTGGTAGGAAATGGCCCAAATATATCAATGCAGAGAATTAGGTGCACATAGGTAAAACATGTTTTGAATTAATTTATTACAAAGCAGGATGCCAAACATTATCTACCATTTTTGTATGATGGAGTATAGAATGCCCAGATAAAAATGTGAATAATTGTTTTGAAAGTATAACTTATTCAACAAAAGATATTGTTGTTATCCCTTGCCATAGGCAGAGGGATATTGTTTTGGCGTTGTCCGTCCTTCCGTCTGTCCGTCCGTCCTTCCGTCCGGCACTTTTGTGTCCAGACCCATATCTTGGAAGTGCTTTTGCAGATTTCATTGAAATTTGGTATGAGTATGTCATCGGTCGGCATTTACTTATTGTTGTAGTGGGTGAATATATATAATCAATTCCAACTTCCATTTCTATATTTTATTTCTATTCTAATCAACAAATAGTGTCCACATTACTTAATTTCTAATATTGTTACTCGCTTTATACATCCTAATCTTAACCTTTCTATCACCCTCACTGACTAACATCTCTATCCCTAACTCCCTTCTCACAGCATTCAGTCACACCCCTAGTTCCTTTCTTCCAATCAAATCTAACTATCTCAATATGTATCTTTCAGTCATTGGCCATATTCATATATTCTACATATCCAACTGTCACTCACATCATCTTACATAACCTTTACCCCCTACTATCTCACACATGTTGTAACTGTCTTTCTCTTAACCTGGTGGAACTACTTCTCTATAGGTGTCGGTGAATCCTCTTTGATAATTATCTAATGGTCTCTGGTATAAGCACATCAATATCATTAAATACAACTTGCATATTTACCAACATACATGAGATATAAACTAATGTGCATCATAAAACATATTGAAACATTATTTCATAACTAATGACCCTGGTTACAAGTATACATATTGATAAGAGGATGATGCACGCCAAATGGCATTGTACACCGTCTGTTAATAACGGAGTTATGGCCCTTTGTATCTTGAAAAAATGCTTTTTTGTGTGTCCGGAGCCATATCTTGGAAGTGCTTTGGCTGATTTCATTGAAACTTGGTATGAGTATATATATGAATAGGAGGATGATGCACGCCAAATGGCATTGTACACCATCTGTTAAAAACGGAGTTATGGCCCTTTGTATCTTGAAAAAATGCTTTTTTGAGTGTCAAATATAACACTATTGTGTGCAGAAGCATATTGGCGGGGGATATCAATTCAACAAATTTGCTTGTTTTATTAGTATTATGATATTGCCATTATTATTGTGTACAAAGCTAAGAATGTACAATGTGAAGCTTATAAAGTAGGGAAAACATCATTTGAGTCAAAATTAGGTTGAAAGTACAAGTGCTGTAAGATTTGAGCAAACGAAATAAGCTGTGTTCATGGAAAACCTTGCCTGATGCATGTGCATAAAGTATCAACTTATATAAGCCTGTTAAGTCCACACAGCCTAATCAGGCTCAATATTTTCTGCTTTGACTGAATTTTTTATTAGAAGAGAAGTCTTTTTCTAAAAAAATTCCACAAATAGAGAAAGTGTCGTCCCTGAAAAGCCCGTATGGTCTATGCTTTGACTTTATGGGACAATAATAATAATGCACATGAATTTAGCCTGGTTTCTCCACAGACCTGCTAAAATATATATTAAGTGATCCAATCCCCTTTCCCACGTTGTTTCCACAAGGCATGTAATTAAAAGATTACACCCCCCCTCTAAAATTACTTTTAAATGCTTCCACTGAGAAGTAACTCTGTACAAAGATTATTTTTCACAATATTAACAACAAACTTCTATCTGCCCATCAGTGAACAATTTGGCAAGTTTTGCTTTGTTCTGTCAAAACATTGCAAACATCGAGGGCACAACGAGGGCATAAGCCTGTATCTATTTGTCACTGGTGTACAAACCAGTAAGAACAAGGAAGCAGAACTTGTGACATTCCAATAAATCTCTCTCAATATGTCATATAAAGATATGAAATGTTTTAAATTCCAATTCTCACAATAGCCATCCGTTCCCTCATAGTTTTGGAATTCCATTTCAGAGTAGAGATGTGGGAATTCCAACCATGCAGTTTAATGCCTATTATTTTCAGTTGCCATTACCCAAATGAGGACAGAATTTGGTCTGATACCAGTTTTATGTTGGTTATTTATACAATATGTCAAATCCACTTTGTCTCAAGAATATACTAGGTCTCTTTATATGAATATTTTGCAATCAGGTTTAACCCATTTATCCTTCTAAATTGGATCAATTTATTTCCAAAATTAGGGATGTCTAGGATATTTATTTCTATATTTAGAATATTTCTTACAGAAATTCCTTTAAGCAAAGAGCGCAGACCCTGATGCAAACAGCGTAGACCCGGATAAGACACTGCATGATGCGGCGTCTCATCCGGGTCTACACTGTTTGCCAAGGCCTTTTTTCTAGATGCTAGGCATAAATGGGTTATTTTCAAGCACACTTGCACAGAATTTATGCTAGACATAAATTACAGTACCATTAATATATTTAGCCAAGTTTTATTCATAATTTCAGATATGGAATAATTCCTGAAAATAAAATGTGTTTTTGTTTGTTGTCGATTTCTTCAGGGTTCACTTGAAGTTTTACTCACCCTTTATGCACTGTTTTTATACGCCCGTCTATGACGGGACGTATTATGGTATACCCCGCGTCCGTCCGTCTGTTAATGTCGTACGCTACGTCAAATATCCTTTGACAGATTTTCTTCAAATTTTAACACAATCTTAATATTGATAAACCCTGATCCCCTTTCGTTTTTGACGGAATTCTGAATTGTCGTTCCAGAGTTATGGGACTTTGTTCGTCAAAATTTCGTGATTTCATTGAATGTCCTACTGTAGCTCAAATATCCTTCGATGGATTTTTTTCAAATTTCAACACAATCTTAATATTGATAAACCCTGATCCCCTTTCGTTTTTGACGGAATTCTGAATTGTCGTTCCAGAGTTATGGGACTTTGTTCGTCAAAATTTCGTCATTTCATTGAATGTCCTACTGTAGCTCAAATATCCTTCGATGGATTTTTTTTTTTTTTTTTTTAGTATCCCTGAAAAATTGAACAAGGTGAGCTTTTTTCTATTCCGATTGTACACTACCACTTACCCATCTACATTTCTCTTTTATTATTGGTCAAAATATCTATAACAGGTTTACTTCAACTCCATATCCTCTAAAGAAATGCATACATATACTCAAAAAAAGATATGGTATGAATGTCAAGGAGACGGCGCTCCATGCTCATGTACTTATAAAATAAACCATGTATTCAAATACAAATAAACTGAAGTAAAAAAATGATTCAAAGGGTTATTTATTACCTTACTACTTCATTGGCGAACGACGGGCGTATCATGCGCTCATGGCGCAGCTGTTTATTGAATGTTTGGTTGTTTTTAACATGAAACAATTGATCATTGAATTACATTTAGTGATTTGTACTGCCCATTTAGTTTAGGATTTTAAGGTTTCAAAAAAAATGCCTTGGTACAAGACAACTAATGTAACTAAAAAAAGAAAGATACAAATTACTTACTTCGTTTACGCAAGTAGATACAGGCAGATATTAGTGGCATTATAGAGGGAAGTTACATCAAGAGATTACTTACCTCATGTGTTTTTATTTACTTAGGCTGCTGGTACTGTTTCATATAAGATGTCAATTATATCTTTGGGAAGAACCAACCAAGAATATTATGGGAAATCACCAAATCCATCTGGTGAAACATAGGAAAATTAATAATGTATTCAATGAATAGTTCATTACAATCTTTACAAATTAAAAACCTATTGTGCTTGTCCATTTCAACTTGTTAGGTACAAATAGTGTCTCTTACATTCCATGATTCATCTTTGGCGCTTAGGGAACAGGTAATAGTACACAATTTAAGCTTAAACCCACTGACTCACAACTGTATTTCAGGTATTGGCTCTTGAACTAAAGTGCATTGTCTATTTGATATAACTGCAGGTAATAATTTTACCAAAAATGGCTCAAAAGACAGTCATGTTTGTTAGGTTAATTATATACATTATTAGTTCCAGGTTGCTGCATGTATTATATTGTATTAGTTTAAACCGATTTATTTTTGCTTGATTGCATAGAATGCCTAACGCTTATTTGAAAAGCTCCCAAGTCTGTTTCCTGGGACTAGAACCAGTACTTGGTGTCTGTGGGGGAAATCGAAAAAAACGCTCCCACAGTGGGGATTGAACCCATGACCTCCCGATAGCTAGGCGAACACCATATCCACAACACCACTGCGACCTTGTATTGTATGCACAAATATACATGTAGGCATAGACGTGCCATTATAAAGAGCATTGTTGTTGGTGTTTTTAATTACAAAAATTGCATTCCAAATTTCTGAGTAATATTTTTATTTTGAGAAACCTTGTTAAAACCTCAGGCTTAATAGGCAGACTGAAAATGCTTTATCACATTTCATCACTGAAGTTCAAAGTTTTCAAATTGTTCTAAAAAGCCTAATCACATTCAAAATGTTCGCAAGCTAGCCATTCAAAATATTTATAATTGTCAAAATAATTTTGTTGAGCCCCCCTCCCCTCCCCCCCCCAAAGAAAAAGGCATTTATTTCAATGTGTCTCACAGTATTCAAAATGGGATTGTTTGCTTAATTCATTTGTTTTACCCAATTATGTGTAATTTAAAAAATGTGTGCAGAAAATGCCTGCAGCTTGAACTTTGTACTGACTGAAATAAAAAACACTATTGGCAAGTAATCTGAATTCACGTTAGAAGGAATGCAATGAATGATAATTGCAGGCTTTGGATTTGTGTGAACGTGGCGGCCTCAAAGTTTTATCGACATTTTCCAATTGTCATGTTTGTACGTTGAATCAGGTTGTAGGTAGCAAATTATGATATAAAGATTCAATATTGGATTGTGATTATGGGTATACATGCATTAGAGCAAATTGAACAGAGCAGCGCTAAATAGCTGTATGCAGAGTTGCATTCATGGTAGATTTAGCCCTTTTTTCCACTGTCTGAGTCTCTATTGGGCTTACATTTCGCTATGTGATAGGATTATCTCTTGAATTAATCTGCAAATTTGGGACTGCCTGATATTTAAAGCAACTAAAGAGTTTGTTTTGAAATTCTTGTTGTATTCATAGATGCTGTTGAAAACCTATGATTTTTTCATTACGCAAAAATATAGGTTAGGTTCCTATGATAATAGAATACTTTCTTGGTGTTGATTGTGGATAATTTATGTTCTTAAGTTGTATACAACTGATGTACAGCTTTTAATACAAGTCACTTACAATTTGTGAAACATCAGTGGCCAACCTGAATGGAATCAGTATCTACTAAATTTAACATGGGATTACGCAGAATATTGAAAAGGAAACTGTACCAAACATGAAAGGATTAAAGTCAATATTCTCGACTCGTTTTCTGCTCTGCACGAAACTTTTAGTATCAATAGACGGGAATTTGTTGCTAGAATGAATGGATTATTCAACAATGAGTTGTAATTTAACATCCGAGTGAACTGACGTATCTGGTTGCATCAAATGGATGTTGGTAAAATTCAATATATGAGAAAGCAAAGTTAACATGTTATGGGAGCTTTTGCAGAATTGTGAAATAACTCTTTAAAAGGATTTGAAGTACAATATCTGTTATGGTTACTAGTTTCCATGACTTATTTTCTTAACTCTCTGACCCCTGTTTAAAGCCAATAGTTTTATATTTTCTCCTGGTTTAAATTTTTCTCTACAACTATTCATGTTTATTGCTCTACATTTATAGCGGTGCGCTTGAAAAAATCTGTTGTATAATTGTGAAAAAATCTTAATCACATAATTTGACCACTTATACCCTTGCAAACATAAGTATCAATAATAAAATGAAGAAAATCTGTATTAGGTTAATTTTAAATATTGCCCTTCATGATCAAGCATTAGGAAATATTGCTGAATCCATAGGCAATAATTAACTGATCACAATGGTTACCCTTGATAAGAAAAATAATGTAGCCATGAAATTAAAAAAATGAACATAGTAAATATGTGTAAGCAATTTTTAAAGTGTTCTAATTTAGTGGGGGAGAAAGATGGAACTCTATTCATGGTTTATGTGCTATATTAGTGATTAAAAAATAAATTTACTTTAAGTTTTTTTTTCCTCACTCACTGGTCTCCAATAGAGTCCAATTGATACAATATTATATTATAAACTATGCCAAAAGCAAAGTTTGTGAAACAATGTCCTTATTTGTTTCATCATGTGATGAAAATAAAATAAAAATATATTTATAGATTTTAATATTTTTTTATTCACTGGTGATTATGGAAAATATTCATTTTATTCTGATAATTTATACATTAAAAACAATAGTCCATTTATATAAACACCAACAAATATTCTGTATTTAAACTTGTAATGGATCAAATGTATGAATTCAAACTGTAATAGATTCAACATAGTACATATTTTATAAATAAATTGTTATGATGAAACAATAATTATTATATCAATTTACATAAAAATTTATAAATATTTGCCTAAAATAAAATTAAGTCATTTCACCCACTGCGACCAATCCTGGAGCAAAATTGCCACAAACCAAATTGTTTTAATTTGATAGACCTAGAACTTTTTTTTTTTATTCAATAATGTAATGGTGACTTAAAAAAATTACACAATATATGAGCCACTTCATGCAAAATGGGAGTTCTGTTATATGTGGTCAACGTAGCTCCAAACCAGCCTGCGCATTTGCGCAGTCTGGTCAGGATCTACTCTGTGCACTATAAAGTCACGCAGGGTGTTGTGGTCTCTTTACTGGACAGGGTAGCTCTTAACTAGCCTGTGCAAAATGTGTAGGCTGTTGAGCTACGCTGGTCGCATATGGCATATAAGAACCATTTTTGCATTACACACCTCATATCATGTTCTTTGGTGTGTTGTATTTGGATGCATATTTGTATGAAAAGGACACAGTACATTCTAGTGTTTAATAATGAACAGAAATGTTTGAATTGCTTTTGAAAACAATATTATTACTTTCCAACTAGATGAAATGTATTCCAAATTCCAAAAAATACAATAGTGTTCAAATTATTTTACCTAACACCTGCAATGTAATTGTGATAAACAGGTAATCAATTTACCTACATAAATGTCACATCTAAAAGAGATACGTCTTGATTCAAAGTTCGCAAATAACATTTGTTACACACCTGGGTCTTATCAATAGCAACAAAAAGCGCCCTTTTAGTCACAAGTAATTGTTTTCTTGTAAAATAGATATTTATTGTAACAATTTGTATTTTATGTCAACTAAGAAAATAAAGCTCAGATTTATAGTGTTATAATGTTTATTTCCAGAAAAATACATAAAATAAACTATATATATATATATATATATATATATATATATATATATATATATATATATATATATATATATATATATATATATATATATATATATATATATATACAAAATGTATATACTAATACATAGTGCCAGTTATGCGGTCTCGGTAGTTTTCAGACTATACTTAAGTGGTCAATATTAAAAACGGGGTCTGTATACAACCCCGCGTTCTAGGCACCTTTAATTACTCTGAGGGGGGTGTAGAGGAGGTAATGCAATCAAATGTCACAATAAGGTCTTATATCGAAAACCACAATCGCGTCTGAAATTGAAATTTTGTATACCTGTCAATTAATGTTGCTATATATTTCCTTGTATGAGACGTTAAATAAATGACGTATTTATATATAATATTATATTAGGTACCCCTATATACCTTAATTCGTGTTAATATCGGATAAAAAAGGGTATGAAGATACATGTATTTAAAGTGGGAACCCCATGACCTATTTCTAAATCAGAGACCCCGTAACTGGCGATATGTGTGATATATATTTTATTATGATTAATTTTTTTTTTTTTTTTTTGCAACTTTAATAAAGAACACTATCATTATTGGGCGATTTCTCTGTACATTTTTCTTAAATGTGCTATTTCATGTGCACTTGTTTTGATAATGAAGTGGTTCAGACTGTAAACTAATAGAACTTAATATTTTGATATGTAATAGTATAGCCATATCAAAACCAGGTTACAAGAGCATTATTTTCTTTTTCATTGCTTAAACTTTGACATGGCCATGATAACCTGATTGACTATGATTATATATGATTTGAACATCATAGATCAAAACTGTTAGAAGAAAGTCATTTAATGAGCATTTTTTTTGTACATGAAGTGACCATGTTCCAGACAGTAACGTTTTAAATTATCATTAAACATATTGACTGATATTGTCATCATGATAAAACAAATTTTTAAATGGGGGACATATTGTTTATGCCCTGTCTGTTTGTTTGTTGGTTTGTTTGCGTCAAACTTTAACTTTGGCCATAACTTTTGAAATATTCAAGATAGCAACTTGATATTTGGCATGCATGTGTATCTCATGGAGCTGCACATTTTGAGTCGTGACAGGTCAAGGTCATCCTTCAAGGTAAAGGTCAAATATATGGGGGGGGACATAGTGTTTCACAAACACATATTGTTTCTCTGTGTCATTGCTTTGACTTTGATATGACCACATTCAAAACAATTCACATGCTTGACTAAGATCATCACTGGTTTGGACATGGTCACCACACTGTTACAAGCATATTGTTTCATGGCTGCAACAGCCTGTAATGATGGTCAAACATCTCCATTTCATGGCTGCAACAGCTTGTTATGATGGTCAAACATCTCCATTTCATGGCTACAACAGCTTGTTATGATGGTCCAACATCTCCATTTAATGGCTGCAACAACATGTTATGATGGTAAAACATCTGCATTTCATGGCTGCAACAGCCTGTTATGATGGTAAAACATCTCCATTTCATGGCTACAACAGCCTGTTATGATAGTCAAACATCTCCATTTCATGGCTGCAACAGCCTGTAATGATGGTCAAACATCTTCATTTCATGGCTGCAATAACCTATTGTTTTGATGGTCAAACATTTCCATTTCATGGCTGCAAAAGCCTGTTATGATGGTCAAACATCACCATTTCATGGCTGCAACAGCCTGTTATAATAGTCCAACATCTCCATTTAATGGCTGCAACAGCCTGTTATGATGGTCAAACATCTCCATTTAATGGCTGCAACAGCCTGTTATGATGGTCAAACATCTCAATTTCATGGCTGCAACAGCCTGTTATGATGGTCAAACATCTCCAGTTCATGGCAGCAATAGCATGTTATGATGGTCAAACATCTCAATGTCATGGCTGCAACAGCCTGTTATGATAGTCAAACATCTCCATTTCATGGCTGCAACAGCCTTTTATGATGGTCAAACATTTCCATTTCATGGCTGCAACAGCCTGTTATGATGGTCAAACATCTCCATGTCATGGCTGCAACAGCCTGTTATGATGGTCAAACATCTCCATTTTATGGCTGCAACAGCCTGTTATTATGGTCAAACATCTCCATCTCATGGCTGCAACAGCCTGTTATGATAGTGAAACATCTCCATTTCATGGCTGCAACAGCTTGTTATGATTGTCAAACATCTTCATATCATGTCTTCAACAGTCTATTAGGATGGTCAAACATCTTTATTTCATGGTTCAACAGTCTGTTATGATGGTCAAACATCTCCATTTCATGACCTCCATGATGCAGGAAAAGTCATCCGTGATAGGGTAAAGGTAATTTTATCAGGATTGTTGTTGTTTTTAAATTTAAGTAATGAAATGTTTCGGTATTAATGGTTTTTGTTAATGTGCCTTGAATAATATGCATCATATACTGCAGAACTTATTTTTTCCTTGAAGTTGTTCATCAAATATTGAATTGAATTTAATTTAATTTACTTCATGCTTAAAAACTTATTTTGGTCCTTGGTTTACCCTTGAAAATAATTATGCTCTTGTTCGTCCTTCAGATTTTGTCTTGACAGATATCCAACACAGACTGGTTTTTTCTTATACATTTTGATAAACTGGCTTTTCGTAATGTTTGTTTGCTCTGTGTTGTTTTCTTTTGTTAGGAATTAATATAATAATATAATGACTTAGTGTAAACTCATGAACATGCAATATATGGGATATTTATAATTTGTGCCATTTATTGGTTCCTAAATAACTTGTGTGACTAAATTTTCTTACAATTTTCGTATGATTTGTCACAGTACAAATTTACTTCAAAGGCATGTGTCATATGACAAACAGAAACAGAAATTTATTTAAACAGCTTACCAATGAAAACAAAACAAATATCAGATTTATACAATTTAAGGAATGTTTGGTCATAAAACTTGGTCCAATAAGCTATTGGTCATTTATCATTATTTTAACTTTATGATGCAAAGTCCATGGGGTGAATGTTTGTGTGGACTGTATTAACCATTAAAAGTCACAAGTAAATGTCAATATTGTACCAATAAATGTACCACATTAGTCAAATCACATGATATTACATTTTATGGGCTTTCAATTGGTTTTATTGACATTTATTACAAAGTTATCAAATGTCACAATCAAATCACACTTTGTCAGGGATAGGCACGCAGGGTTTTTAAAAATAAAACTTATTTAGATGTTTGATTATTGTTGTCAGCATGTATGTGTCATATTGATAAACTAAGAAACTCCAGCATTTTTCTTATCTGCAACATTCCAACTTTTTTTCCAGAGGTCAGTAAGTGGTCATTTTGAGATATTTGTGTTCATGTCTGTAAAACATGCAGTCTGCATATGGCTAGATTTCACCTGTGTTGTAAATGATCACTTAAATGAACACTTGCTTTCACAATTATTTTACAATACAACCTTTTAAAAGCAGATAAATGATAAATCATTGCTGAAAAAGTATTTAAACATAACAGGAATGTCTTGTCACCAAACTGATCGATAATAATTATTGAAACAAAAAATCAATAAATATCAAATAAGTGTTTTCAAATTAGGTGAAACACAATTTTCATGCTCACATGTTGACCCGACACAATATGGGCA
This sequence comes from Dreissena polymorpha, assembly GCF_020536995.1. Taxonomy (NCBI): domain Eukaryota; kingdom Metazoa; phylum Mollusca; class Bivalvia; order Myida; family Dreissenidae; genus Dreissena; species Dreissena polymorpha. Next base: position 12,341,345 of record NC_068359.1, on the reverse strand, counting down.
AGAAGTAAGTAAAGGAACTTGGTATGTCCCCACAATTTGGTTCCATGTGTAGGGATGCTGTACTTTTGTCCATCAATCTTGTCTGGACTGTGCTCAAAATGGGTCACTATCTCAAAGGTCAAGGTCATATTTAGAGGGCACAGGTGAAATGGCCATTATATAGCTTGTCTGGATGTTTACAACTTGTATAATATATACTGCACTTTGGTAATGGTAACTCTTACAAGTCATAAGTAATATAGGGGCATATTTTGAGCAATATGCAGCTTCTAATTGACTCTTCAATCCCAGAATATTAAGAGGTTTAATATGACTTTTAGTATTGGCCACCACCCTCAATAATTGTCTCTAATATGACTATTAGTATTAGCCACCATCCTCAATAATTGTCTCTAATATGACTATTAGTATTGGCCACCACCCTCAATAATTGTCTCTAATATGACTTTTAGTATTGGCCACTACCTTCAATAATTGTCACTAATATGACTTTTAGTATTTGCCACTACCCTCAATACTTGTCTCTTATATGACTTTTAGTATTGGTCACCACCCTCAATACTTGTCTCTAATATGACTTAGTATTGGCCACTACCTTCAATACTTGTCTCTAATATGACTTTTAGTATTGGCCACTACCCTCAATACCTTTCTCTAATATGACTTAGTATTGTCCAATACCTTCAATACTTGTCTCTAATATGACTTTAAGTATTGGCCACTACCCTCAATACTTGTCTCTAATATGACTTAGTATTGTCCACTACCCTCAATACTTGTCTCTAATATGACTTTTAGTATTGGTCACCACCCTCAATACTTGCCTCTAATATGACATAGTATTGGCCACTACCTTCAATATTTGTCTCTAAAATGACTTAGTATTGTCCACTACCTTTAATACTTGTCTCTAATATGACTTTTAGTATTGGCCACTACCCTCAATACTTGTCTCTTATATGACTTAGTATTGTCCACTACCTGCAATACTTGTCTCTAATATGACTTTTAGAATTGGCCACTACCCTCAATACTTGTCTCTTATATGACTTTTAGTATTGGCCACTACCTTCAATATTTGTCTCTAATATGACTTTTAGTATTGGCCACTACCTTCAATACTTGTCTCTAATATGACTTTTAGTATAGGTCACCACCCTCAATACTTGTCTCTAATATGACTTTTAGTTTTGGCCACTACCCTCAATATTTGTCTCTATTCAAAATGCATTGTGTATGCCACACATGCATTCTAAACACTACTTTGTACAAAAAAACATTTACTAATATTGATTCATTTACATCTCTTTTAAATTCTAAATCTTTATTGACATGTTAATTTAGGTATAAAAAATCAAACATAAAAATAAATCTTATTTTCAATTGATATATATGTAAATAATACAGATGGTAGTTTGACATTAATGTAAAATAAATAACTTCAAATATAACTGTGTTTGCCATGAACATAAATGCATACAACATTATTGCCAGTAAAAGAATATTTTTACTTTCTATCATGTATTTCAACCAACTTATTATTTAAAGTGACATCAAAAGTTCAAAACTAACGATGACTGACAAATACCTTTTTGCGTTGGTAAACATTAAAGACTTATTTTACTTAATGCACACAATTAGTTATCAGATTGCTAAATGATTTTAAATTCACACAGCCTATTACTGCCTCTTAAATTCGATATAAAAACTTATCTTGTGTGAAATTCTCATTTGAGAAATAGGTCAAAGCGTAGTTGAAGTATACATCAAACAGGCTGATTCATTACTGGAGAATTTATGTTTTCTACTTACCTAGTTTCTAGCGTATGAGTAGCATGTATTGTATTGATATCTACAGGTTTATGTTATGTAGTATGAAAACTTAGCCCTTCAGAAAATGTGATGTTGTAAGAGGGTGTTCAGTGTTTGCATGCATACATTTGCACTGTAGCTGATAAGTATTTAAAAAGAAAATTATTAAATTCTTCAGACCTATTCAGAACCAAATTCCATATACGAAATTTTACATTTTCAATAAAATATTGCAAAATTAATTTCATAAGAAAAATTTCATTTATTTTTGTGTTTATTGTCATATTGTTTAACTTTAGAGTTAATTTATATATTCTCCTAATTAAGGGATGTTTCTACTTAGGAATAAGACACTGTTTGTATGAGAGCAAAGCAACTTAGTTAAAACCTTTTTGAGCCCTGTGTTGGGAAACTGAGCTATATGCAGTTTAGTTAAGTCTTGTCCTAGTTTAACCTGTGCAGTCTGCACAGGCTTTTAAGAGATCATTCTTTCAGCTTTAAAGGAATTTTCTTTTAAAGGAAGTCTCTTCTAAAGAAAAATTTAGTGTATGTGGAAAGTGTCCTCCTTGCTAAGCTTATGCAAACTGCAAGGGTTAATCATGGACGATAGGGGTACTTTATGCTAACGCATTTAGTCCTCTTTTCCAAGAGTGTGCTATATCTTACATTGATTGCATAAAAAGTCTAAGGTTAATTGAAGCACTCTTGATTGTTTTTCTTTGGCAGAACAAGTACTTGGTGTCATGGAGGATTGAGAACTCATTAGTGGGGTTTCTAATTGCTAGTTGCTATAGGCAGCCACTACCCAACTGCTACCTTAACTGAACACATACGTTTGAACAGAGGGACATGGATGCATGGTCTTAAAACAGGATCAAAATGTGTCTTGAAATAAATCTACAGAAATTGTATCTCTCCTTTTGGATTATTTTTAAATGACAAGTAAACAGTGCTTGTTGTTTGAAATGTGTGAAGTATTGGAAGCTGATAACCCAATCGTATTCAATTGAAACTATTGTCAACATATTTAAAATTCTTTATCAAACAACATGGGTATCAAATAGATATTATTAACAAATCTTTTATTTCCAGGTAAAATTACATGCAAATATTTTTGAAAAGTTTTAGATGAAACATTGCATCAAGCATCTTAATATCAAACAAGCACATAGTGATTGTAAAGTCCCTCTGTCTTTCTGTATGGGACAGGTTAAGAATATTTTACCATTTTGTTTTGCACCACCAGTGCATTCTACAGATATTTGCTGCTTTCACAGTTGTTGTTTATAACCATTCCTTATGATTCCAAAGCAACCAACCAATATTTTGGCTTTAACATGGGCTGGGCTATCATGCATCAACCAGATGCATGTGAGTTTCTCAAGCAGGGAGTCTTGATTGTGTATAATTTTATTCCAAATGCAGATATAAGAGTATTTCAGATAATGACCTAAATCTCAAACTATGTTTGTTCTTTTTTCAGAAACTGATTTCTTCAAAAGAGAATGGTGAGCAGAGATTCCGAGTCACATAGTAAGCAAGTGTCTGTGCAGATTCTCCATATACCGTGGTGTTGAAATGACTGCTTTCACTATTAAAAGATAAAAATCAATCGGAGTATCAGCTGTAAGAAATATCTGCTTGGCTAGATTGGTCAACATCCTATGTCATGGCTGCATCTAAAACATACTACGCTAGACCTGTGTACATGGCGAACAAAGGCGATCAGTTGAACTCCAGGTCATCCGAATTAATGAACACGAGTAAATCAAGACCGAGGACTGTTCATTTCACAAGTCTTGAAGACACAGACCCCCCTCCTCGGCCCCCACCCCCTCGACCAACCCCAAGTGGAGCCCCAAAAGGGAATATGACAGGAAGTAAGATTCAGGCTATTAAACGTCAGTTGCCAATGGCACCAAATCCCAGTCCTCAAAGTACCTCAGAACCTAAACCATTGACCCGAATTAATGTCACAAGTCATGACCAACTCTGGCAGAAAGATACCGGTGAGGAAAATGGGAGCAGGTCCAACGGGCTTTCGCTGCCATTGAATCATATAACTAAGGAGTCCACAGAAGAAATGATTCGAAATTTTGACCTAGAGACAATGAGTGATCATAGCGATGCCTCTGCAGATACCATGATTATGATGACCACAGAAGAGGAGTTGAAAAATCAGGAAAAAATCAATCATAGTCTCAAGCAATATGCTTCAAAAAGGTTCCAACAAGAACCATCACTTGAAACCCTTAAATCAAATACTAATACTCACTCCAAAAAAAAGAATATGCGTATAACATTCGCAGACATGAACGGTAAAGATGTTGATTGGCAATGTGTGCCAAATGGAATAGCAGAGGATGCTGGTCAGGGAAATAAAATCTCTCCCTTGCACATAACAACTGATCCTTATTCAAACAGGGAGTATAGAGAAGACAGGGTGTCTTCTGAACCAAACACCACCGACTCCAGCGCAAGTGTTTCCCCAGACGATGGATATGGAACTTTCTCGAGCACAGGGACAGTTTCTTCACCTTTTTCTTCGAGCTGTGGTTCAAATGATTTCGAGAACTTTGACAATGGTGGATTAAAGAAGTGTTTTTTACCCAATGGTGCAATAAAGCCTAATTCTGTTCGTGAAAGTTGGGCTGTTAGACGTAAACAACGCATGATTGAAGCTCAGGACAATTCCGTACAAGAACAGTTGAGATCACTGACAATTATAGAGGAAGAACAGATGGTAAATCAGAACAGTAATAAGAATTTAAAATCGTCTCATTTTGGAACTATAAAAAACAGTGAATGGAAAACGGGTTTAAAAGGAAGCATAGCGTTTGACAATAAAGATGAGGAATCGCAGTTTGTAAATGTTTCACGGAGTGATCTTCATAGAGTGAACCAAAAGCTGTATGTGGTTTCCAATGACAACGAGACCCATAATGGTGGGAGCAGTCGACAAGAGAGGGTCTTGCCTCGGACACCCACATTGCAAGATCCACCGTTTAATCCGACTGTGCCCATGCATGCCTCACAGTTCCCTGCTGATCATGTAACTTATGCGGTACCGGTTCGCCGCAGATCAACAAAGGGTGAGGTTGTTTCTGATGATGTAAGAAACACTTATGCAAGTGTAAGGAGACCTGGCATTGAGGAGACGGAACCTAAACGTATGAATGACTTTTTACACCAAGTCCCACCTGTTGAGCGGCAGACGTATGCTTGGGAACAAGATAGTGAGGCTGGTACAGACAATATGGGACCCATTTACAGGCGAGCTGTAGTGGAACCAAATGCGTGCATGCCAATTGGAAGTGGAAATATTTATCAAAGTGCTAATGGCGATGAGGGATTTTATTCTTTGAACCGAAGCAGTAGAAGTACAAGTGTGTCAAGTTTTCTGCCAGTGAATGAGCCTAGTGCAACACCTCGCTTAGGGGCAGTACAGAGTGATGGACCAAGGTCCCCCCTTGAAGCTTTGAGTGGTGAAATGCTCGAAAAATTCAGTGAAATGGACATGAATTATCGAAACTTTAACGGTTTTGATGACAAGAATGAGATTTTTTGTAGGACTGATTCTAAAGTGAACTATTTTCAGGCTAAACAAATCAACAGAATGTACCGTGATGAGAATAATCCGCAAACTCAGGAATTCGGGTCCGCTCGCCCCTTGCAGCAAACATGTGTTCAAAGTGAGACAATGGCCAGACAAACATCAACCCGTCAGGCATCAAAAAGTGATTCAAAACATGAAACATCAAAATCATCCTCATCTTCAAAACAGGAGGAGGGAAGAAATGCTAAACATGAGAAAGAAATGGACAACAATTCTAAAGGAAGTAAATTATTTCAAATTTTGCCGAATATGTTCAAGCCCTCGAACAAAAAATCAAACAAAGGAATCAAAGATAAAGACTCCAAGGAATCTAAAGGTAAGAGAAAATTACCAGTGCCTTTGTCTGTACCAGTGAAAGAAATCAATGAAGACAGGTCTGAAATTGATGAAAATGAACAAGCAGAATACATAAACATGAGTGACCTTCCTCAATATTCTCTTGCTAGTGTTGAATATGAGGAGAAACTTAGGAAAGGACAGTATGTGTCCCTTGAGTCGTTAAATAAGCGGCCAGTATTTGCAAGCTCAAGGGACATCCAGAAACTGTTTTCAACCCATGACCAGTCGTTCGACTCCATACATTCGCATGGCACTCAGAGACACAGCTTCCATGCCATGCCTCTAACGTATCGGCATCATATTGGCAGGAATACGTCAGTTGAAAACATGAGACCTAGAGCTGCATCAGCCAGTGCTTCAACAAAAACAACCCAGCTACAGAACTCTGCTGATAGCCACATGGCTTTGATTAATCGAAAAAATGCGGCGGTGATGATGAACGCTAAACAAGACAATGTTTTCCATTCACACGCTATGGCATCTGTGCCTCATTCGATGACTTTGAGTCAAAGAACTTCAGAATCTAGGACACGATTGGACAGTGGAAGTAGTGGTGGCGATTCAAAGCTGTCCACACTTGTGTGATAGTTTGGTGTTAGAAAGTGCTTGAAAAACATTTGTCTTTGTGTTGTAACAGGGATTATATAGTACATTGGAAGGTACGGTGTTGTAATATCATGGATGTAAGATTAAAGGTTTTTTGTCGTGAAACAAAGAAAGAAGGTTAAAGGAACACTCTATTTATATCTTGGATAGAAGGTTAAAAGTTTGGTCTAGTAAAAGCATGGATAGAAGATAAAAGGTATGGGGATGTAATTTTCTAGATTGAAGGTTCAATGTTATATCTTGGGTGGAATGTTTAAGGTACACTGTAGTTTTATCCCGAATATATGGTTAAAGGTACACTGTAGTATTATCCCGGATGTATGGTTAAAGGTATGATGTGAATAAACTGAGGCTATTTAATGGGATTCTACCAACAATTATTTGTATAATTTTCACTGTCGTTGGTTTTCATCTATATATTTTAATGTACATGATTACAGATAGTTCTTGCTTTGTTGTTTGCCAATAGTTTCAGCACACAATATCTTTTAAATACTAATTGTCAGAGAAAGTTTCTGCAAATATTGAATATTACCCAAACATTATTTTAGATGATTGAGCATTGAGATTTAATTGACTGAACAATAGGAACAAAAACAAAATAAAATAAATTGCTGAATCTTCATGCAATCCTTGCGATTTTTTTAAGTAATGGGTGATCTATAATTGAGCTTTTCACTCATGAGGTAAAACATTAATTGATTAAATTGTAATTGTTACTTTGTTTTTTTACAGAAATTATGACAATGCTCCATGTCTGTTGTTCTGATAAAAGTAGAAATGTGAAGATTAAAGCTTTTTTTTAACACATTTCAACACATTTTTACTTTTTGAAACTAAAGATTTAAAAACAGTTTGATTGTTTTTAAATTATTAATTTTTTTTTATAAGGTAATTTTTATTCATTTATTCAGTTGTTTATTTCTTTGTTTTAGTTTTTATATAAGCTCTTTATTCATGACATTGCTTATTGTTTTTTCAGTGTTTTTCTGCAGAAAAGGCATGGAAAAAAATACTGGTTTGCATTAATAGACTGCATATTTATAATGAATCTTGCAAATACACATTGACCTTTAACACCGTATTATGTGAAGATAGAATAAGGCATAAACAAAAGAAAGGGCGCATGTTTCAATATGTCATTTCAAATGGTTTATTAATTTGTGTTGTATTCTGTCAAAGTTTATATACTTGCATTACAATTAGCTTTTTTCCACAATCTTTTTGTTAAAACTGTCTTTAATCATTTTATGGTTTTCATAAAAAAAAAATCTTTGGAAAAACTGGTTAATCCATACAATAATACAATGTTGTGGTAATCACAATATTACTTTGGCATTATATAATTTTGCAGGCATCAACCAAATGCATTTCTATTTAAAATACTAAAGTAACAAAAAAAGCACTAAAGTAACAACACATACATTTTCATATATCATTTGTGTTATAAAACATTAAAAACAACCTTATTCTAACTTCCCTTAATATTGTGTTCTTTGGGATCATCATTTATAATATAATGAAAAACATTATTCATTTATGTTATTCATCCACAGCTCATACTCAGGAATTTTTCTTTAATTTGATGCTGCATCTATTCATATTTAATACAAGTTCATTGTTTATATGTTTACCATTTCTTACTTGGGGATCATTTAATTATATAGATTGAAGTTTAGAAAGGACATAATTTTGTATAATATATAGATTTTATAAAAATAAATAGAGAGGTGTCAGTAGCCTTCATACTTCTTAAAGAACTGCAAGGTGTGAGATTATTGCTGATATCAATTTATGAAATTGTTCCCTTCAATTTCATATTGGTTAATAATAATAATAATATTTCTTGAGCATTTCAATTGAAAAACATTTAAATACAAACAATTGTGCATGTTATTAAAAGTCCCATTTGAAATCTAATAAGTTTCTTTTCGAATTAGAACTTCTTAATATGTTTGCTATTAGGACAAATTACATGATGCTAAATTTGTGATACTTTATGGTCATTTTGATTATATTATTTGTACTTTTTTAGAAAATCATCTGTAATGATTTGATTTAATTACATGCCATTGCAGCAGTATTTTGAAAAATTTAGTTATAAAATTATAAGAATGTTTTTACATGAAATAATTATAACATACACATTCATAATTATGTCTTTAAGTTTTAGTTGAAGCATTGATACATGTAAATTATTGCCTTTCAGATTTATACAAATTAAAATAATAATAAATTAAATTTCGAGGGGTGAACGGAAGACTGTTGTAACTCATATTAAATAAAGGAGGAGATACAACAGTTTTCCGTTCAGCCCTGGCAATGTTGTCTTGTCACTAGTGACTGTCAGTTGTCAATACAACCTAAAAATCATGAATAATTATAATAATTTTTTAAGCTGAACATTATTATATCATGTTTCTATGTGGTTTTTAATGTGATTTATAATATTAAAGAAAGGTCAGCAGTTGTACCAATACAATAGATGAAGTCAGTATATTTATGATTTAAAGCATGAAGTTTTTATGATATTTATTGATGATTCATCATCATAGAGTATTCATGTATGAATTTACTGTCATTTATTCATTATGTCAAGAATTAAGTTCATTCTTGTGGTAAATCAAAATATAATCTTTGCAATTTGAGTGATTAGTTACAGTGTTTCCTTATTCAGTGATGTTCCTTTTCAGTCCTTATTTATTCTGATCAACCACAAATTAAAATTACAGTGTTATTATGGTTTGAAGTTTTACATGACAAATTGAATACCATGATGTTATATATGATATATATGTGTTTAGGTTGGCTCAATTTAGTTGTTGTTTTGTTTATTATGATACCATACCCTTTTAAGACATGTATTTTGGAGTGAGAAAACAACACACACATATACAGCAAATTTTGCAGCAGGAAAATATAACTTGAACATAATTAGAGCATATTTTGCATAACTAAGCTAATATGTCAAACAAATCACAAATATAAAAATGTAAATCAAAATCATCTTCTTGCTAAAATGTTATGAGAGGGCATTAATTTCCAAAGTTCTTTCACCATTTTTTTTGCTTTTTAGTATTTCTTGATTTATAAGGTGCTTTGCAATTTTTTATGTAAATGAAATAACTTTTAATGCAACAATATCTGTGCCGAACCGATTGCTGAAAAACTGTAATATCATGGTAAGATTTTTAGATGTAAAATTAATAGAAGAAACAAATTGCCTTTAAAATGACTATTTGAAAAGGGCAACACAAAATCTGACTTCGACAATAACATTAATTGAAAGTAGAAAGAACTGACTATTATTCATATGCATTCTGAGATAAAAAAAAATAATGGTTTCTGTTTGTTGTCCTTTCCTATGTTTACAGTTTGACATCTTTATTGTGAATATTCTATATCTGCACAGGCAAAACTGTAAATTTAACAAAGCATATGATACCCACTTGGGGTTGTGTCTGATGTTTTGCTAATTTGTTTCTATAAAATTTCTCATTTTTATGTCCCCAGTCTATAGTGGGGGACATATTGTTTTTGCCCTGTCTGTTGTTTTGTTTGCGTCAAACTTTAACATTGGCCATAACTTTTGCAATATTGAAGATAGCAGCTTGATATTTGGCATACATGTGTATCTCATGGAGCTGCACATTTTAAGTGGTGAAAGGTCAAGGTCATTCTTCAAGTTCAAAGGTCAAATATATGGGGGGGGGGGACATAGTGTTTCACAAACACATCTTGTTAACTTCTATCTTTTATATATTAATGCATATGTTTTAGTGAAGTAGATTTATGTAAAAAAAAATCCATTGTGGTAGGAATGCAGTTTTTGCTTGTGATTGTCCCTTTTAAGATATCATACATTTTAACATTTTAGAGAATATTAATTTTATTTTTTACACATTGCTGCTGTTTCCAACTTGAATATTCAGTTATGGTATATAAATAACTTTATTGAATTTCTGTAAGACAAATAGATAGTTATATAGTTTTGAGCACAGGAGCCTGTACAATAAAAATAAGAAACGAGACATGATCTGAGAAAACAGGGTTAAATGCATGTGTGTAAAGGGTCCTGCCAGATGAGTGCAGTCTGCATAAGCTAATCAGGGACAACATTTTCCGCCAAAACAGATGAGACTTACTTAAAAGTTAAAAGGAAATTTTAAGGGGAAAGTGACTTTCCTGGTCAATCTGGGATGACACTTAACGCACATGCATTTGACCCCATTTTCCCAGAGCCTGGCTCAAATAGAATAGCTTCGTTTCCCTCAGTGTATCATTCTTATATCATGTTCATGTTTCAAATAATATATACATTCATAACGTATTCTTTATGAATATAACATAATTGTAATGCATTTACATATTGTTTGATGTTGCATTTATAATAATAGTTTTTAAATACTGTTTTGTTTTGTTCATGTTAAGTGGATCTTGTTACCTATTTATTTACATTTAATACCATTTTCATAGCATTTTCAACATTCATTCATATACTGTATTTTGTCATCCATATTTTGAAATTAAAATCTGCATAGTAAACCTTGTATCGTCTTTCTTGTCATCTAAAGGACCGGGGGTTATTTTTTCATAAATATATACATGCACATGTAAAGGAACAAGAATTGTCTTGTACAATACAAAATAAAGATAAAAATAAATATTGAGTTTTTCCCTTAAATAAACCATGAGGCCCAAATGGTTAGTTACGTGAGCTCAAACGCCAAATTGTTAAGTCGTCTCTAAGACATCATCTCATATATTTAGTTCTTCTTGAATGCTTTGAGCTTTTATGAGTACATACGTACAGCTGGGAGTTGGATTATTGCAACTACTCATAAATTGTCGTTTCTAGAAAATAAACGTTCGTTGAAGTTTCTTTAGCTAGTTATGAAGCCGAAAAACAACACTTTCCAACACTTGGGTTTTTATCAGTTACAAAATAACTTGTTTGGCACATAAGTTAACGAAAATAATTTTGAAAAATGAAGACATTTCCGGAGTATGACCACTGAAAAAATAAAATATATAACTTCAAATAATGAAATGACGTAGAACGATGACTAACTTTAAATATCTTTTTTTCTAATCAGATGAGAATCGGCAAATGGGTCTTTTTTCACCGTGATTACGCAGTGTTATATAGACGTTTAACATGAACAAAATAATCGATCTAATAAAAGCAACATGATAAAAAAGATTTACTAAGGGCAGCTTGTATATATTTTCATAGATTATGATCATCGTTCGTAGATGACTGGGTGTTTTGGGACTTTTTATTTAGAGAAGAACCGAAATCATACAGTTGGTTTCTTTACTTCATTTGATACGTTATGTCCAAACCACGCTTAGTTATTGTGCTTTTAATTTTGGGGTATTTTTCTCGTGGTCTTGACGAGGCATAAACATCACGTGGGACAGATTTTGTTACCGAATTAAGCACCCTGTACAGTCGAAAAAAACGTGTTTGGACATTCTTACACTTGCACAGGACGGTTTTGGTGACATATTTAAGACCTTTCATGTTTTTCACCTTGTTCGACGGAAATGACTCATACTGAACATCTTGTTTATTCCGCTGTTGGCCGAATATGTCGATGTAATGCGAATTTCCGGCGTTATTCCAAACCCTTCTGTGAAACATTAAACGACGCATACGTTACTGATTTGTAATAGAATGAATCTATACTCCATTTTGTTCATACGCATGCGTCACGAAATTAATTTTACTCTATTGCTCTGTCTGCAGCAACTGATGTATATGACACTGCATGAAAACTGCTAATTATGATAAAGCATGTACAACGTACAGTATCTTGTTATACATGGTATACATTTTCCATGAGCATACGATTAAAATACAATTCTAAAGCATTAACTACTACAATGCGAGAAAATATACGCAGTTGTATAAATTATTATTTTGTGCAAATATTATGTACAAATGTCTACGGTTGCTAAACTTCAAGATATTATTAATCATACTGAGCACCATACGCTTCCTTGATACAAAGAAGAATGCATGCTTTTATTACTTGTTTGGCATTCATTATTAATAATAATGATATATGTTTAAGTCACAATCAAAGTAGTGAAGCACAAATGCGAATATTTAAGTGGCAGCAGGTCCTATTACTACGAAACTTCTCAAAATAAAGAAATATAATCATAATACCGCCCAGTTGCCATGGTATTACAAACGAGTCGGAACGTAACATACTCGTAATGTACTGTTATTTTAAATTTTGATTGATCTAGATGTTAAACGAGATGCAATATTCTGTTATCTATCGATACATTAAGGTGATTACAAATGCGATAGTTATTGGATCAGGCGTAGTTCCAGAGCAAAGTTAAAATTACAATATACACTAAAATATCGATATATGATCGATTCCATAATCTACAAGGACTATCTGGTGGGTTGAAGGTCATTATAACTTATTCAGTTCTCAAAATACTTTTTAGAGAACACACGATTGCTCGTAGTGTAATTGATTTAATCTAATTCAATTGATTTATTGCAGGTTGAAACCTGGGGGGGGGGGGGGGAGTTGGTAAAACTCCAAAGCACAAATGGCTTTAGAAATTCATAAAATATTATATAATACTCAAATCACTGTGAGCTTTAAATAAAAATGACTACTACAGTTTTAGTTTTAACTTCTAGTCATGATGCAATAACTACTTTAAAGGGGTTGGAGAAACGAAACTTGCACAAAACGTTGAACGTTAAAATGTGGTCGAATGTGTTTTCTTAAGATATTGGGCACAGAGCACCACCTTGAAACAGCAAAAGTTGTAACTGCGTGGTTGCTCCATATGTTATTGCTAGAGATTACCGAACATACAATTTTTAACCCATTTATGCTTAGTGTCTAGAAAAAAGGCCTTGGCAAACAGCGAAGACCCAGGTGAGACGCCGCATGATGCTGTTTGCTTAACGAAATTTCTGTAAGAAATATTCTAAATATAGAAATATATATATACTAGACATCCCTAATTTTGGAAATAAATTGATCCAATTTAGAAAAATGGGAGAGTCCACGAGGCATATATGGGTTAATGTTGAATGAATCCTCCCATTGGGAATGCATGGATCTTAAGCGGTGCACGGGGTCGATATGCATATTCGTGTGTGACAAAAATAACATGAATCAGACTGTATCACACTTTCAAGCCGAACACATGTTTAAAGAATCCAACTTTTACCAAGGACGAAAAATACGCACTTCAACCAAAATATAAGAGATCGGTGTATAATCATAAGTCTTTAAAAGTTTAATGAATCCGTATTTTGTCTAATACACACTGTGAGGAAATGCCACACACACACATTGTTATAAGATGAAGTTTATTAGAATATCGCCATGCATATAAGGTTAATTGCAAGTAAATTCATCTTATGTCGATGATGATCGATGTATTTATTACCTTCATTTGCCAACCATCCCTACATATAACTAGCAAACCACATATTATATTATATTGTACAGCCTCTAACGACATTAATAAATACAATTTCAACTGGAATCTTTTCAGACTTACTTTAATTAGCAAGTGTCGTACCTCTCCATAAAGGAGGAGGTAAAAATGATCCTAATAATGTTAGACCTATCTCTTTATTACCTACAATTTCTAAAATAATTGAAAGACATATGTAGCCATTTAATTGAATAAATATTTAAAAAAAAACCTGTATACTTGATGAACACCAATCGGGTTTTAGACAAAACCACTCATGCCAAACTGAGTAGACCACACCATTCTTCTGCAAAAGTTGATAGTATATCATTTTTCGGAATCGTCCTTGAAGTGTTTGGAATCATATCTTCAGAACCGTTCGCAACTAATTCGGGCAGATGGAGTAACATCAGACACCTGCATGCTAAGTTCCGGTGTACCGCAAGGCTCCATTTTAGGACCTTTGTTATTTTTACTTTACGTTAATGATCTACCCTTAAAACTAACATCAGAACCTGACATGTATGCTGATGATGTAACAATCCACTGTAAAGGGAATAATATAACGATGATAAATTGCAGACTTCAAGACGACTTACTAAGGTCACAAAATTGGTGTATGATAAATAATATGGCAATCAACCCAGATAAAACTACTTGCATGACTATAGGATCGCGCCGAAAAATTAAACATTCAGAAGATCTACATTTGTTTGTAAATGACTCAAACATAAAACATGTTGCAACCCAAAAACTTCTAGGTATCCATATTGTTAATGGAAGGCCTATGTTGATAAAACTTGTTCAAAACTTGTTTCGGAATATCACTGTTCAGGCCTATACAATATTGTTTAATACCTGAGATGAAAATAATGTTATATAATGCGTACGTAACACAAATTATTGATTATGGATGTGTCACATAGCAAAATGCAAATACTAGAGACATAAGCAGAATATCAAAACTCCAAAGAAGGTTTTTAAAGGGATCTTTTCACGCTTTGGTAAATTGACAAAATTGAAAAAAGTTGTTTCAGATTCGCAAATTTTCGTTTTAGTTATGATATTTGTGAGGAAACAGTAATACTGAACATTTACCATGGTCTAATATAGCCATTATATGCATCTTTTGACGATTTTAAAACCTAAAAATTATAAAGCGTTGCAACGCGAAACGATTTAATAATTTGGAGAGTTCTGTTTTTGTCGTTAAATTTTGTGAAACTACGAAGATTGCTTATATAAGGTATAAAATACTTCATGGATATGAACTCGGCGGAATAGCTCAGTAGGCTAAAGCGTTTTTACTTCAGGACTCTGGCAGGACTCCAGGGGTCACTGGTTCGAAACCTGGTCCGGGCAATATTCTTTTCCTTTTTTTAATTTTATTCTTGATTTTTCACTGGAGCTTTTACGATCCAATGTTTACATTTATCGATATAAAGCATTTAATGAATAAGTTAAAAAATGCCAAAATCTGTGAAAAGGCCCCGTAATATTACGTAATATTACGTAATGATTTCAATATAAATGATTATGATTTATCACAAAAAGTTAATGGCTTTCTTTTGAAAACAGATGTAAATATTTCACAAGTATAATTATTTACAAATCTCTTCATAATTTAACGCCCACATATATCGACGACCAGAGAAAACTGGTGAAAAACAATAAATACAATTTAAGATCGATATCAAACAATGATTTGACGCATAAAACACCTCACTCAAACCTTTTACAAAAGTCGTTTAGTTACTCTGGTATGGAAATATGGAACCACATACCGGTAAGTATTCGTCAATCTCTCACTCTCACCACTTTCAAACATAGGCTTAAGAAATATTTTCTTTTTGAGGCGCATAATGAGTCTCAAGCGTTGTAACATTTTCTGTCTTTCTCTTATTTAAAAAGCAATTAATCCATAAGTGTCGTAATGATTACTGTAGATTTAATTTCTGCAAACAAATATATACATATTGCTTTTTCTATTTATTTCGCAAGGAGGTGCAGGCTGTTCTTCATAACAGTCGTGTGATTTCATATCCTATTGTGTGTCTGCGATCGAGTGTGTGCATATGGAAAAATGTAATCAACAAGAAATAAATATTCTTAAATACTTTCTGTAAATAAATAATTGTCCCTTGAGACCATTTCAATATTGAAAGAGAAATTCATAATATAAGAGAAGTCGTGTTATGGACTTCCTTTTCTGACACTTACACTGTTACAGTACTCTTATGTCCGTCAACGTCTACATGTTCGCATGATAATGCAGAAATGCATTATACATACCATAGTTGTTTAAATGCCTCATAAAAAATAAGATTGCCATTTTTAAACTGTTTGCATGACTTTGTATCAATGTGTTGTCTTAATAAGTTACCTTCGGAAAATAAAGAGATTATTATGCTGCCCCCAAAAAAGTTTTGGGGGGAGCATATAGTCGTCGCTTCGTCTGTCCGTCCGTCCGTGTGTCCGTCCGTGTGCCCGTCCGTCCGTCCGTGCACAATTTTTGTCCGGGCTATTTCTCAGCAACTAATGACCGGAATTCAATTAAACTTTATGGGAAGCTTCACTACCAAGAGGAGATGTGCGCATATTATCAGCCGGTTCTGGTCGGATTATTTTTCACAGAGATATGGCCCTTTTAATTTTTCATTAACTGTACATATAGTGCAATTCTTGTCCGGGCTATTTCTCAGCAACTAATGACCGGAATTCAATTAAACTTTATGGGAAGCTTCACTACCAACAGGAGATTTGCATATTATCAGCGGGTTCTGGTCGGATGATTTTTCACAGAGTTATGGCCCTTTGAAATTTTCCATTAACTGTACATATAGCGCAATTCTTGTCCGGGCTATTTCTCAGCAACTAATAACCGGAATTCAATGAAACTTTATGGGAAGCTTCACTACCAAAAGGAGATGTGCATATTATCAGCCGGTTATGGTCGGATGATTTTTCACAAAGTTATGGCCCTTTGAAATTTTCCATTGTACATAATAATATATTGCAATTCTTGTCCGAGCTATTTCTCAGCAACTTATTACGGGAATTCAATGAAAGTTTATTGGAAGCTTTACTTCCAACAGGAGATGTGCATTATCAGCCGGTTATGGTCGGATGATTTTTCACAGAGTTATGGCCCTTTGAAATTTTCCATTGTACATATAGTGCAATTCTTGTCCGAGCTATTTCTCAGCAACTTATCACGGGAATTCAATGAAACTTTATGGGAAGCTTCACTACCAACAGGAGATGTGCATATTATCAGCCGGTTATGGTCGGATGATTTTTCACAGAGTTATGGCCCTTTGAAATTTTCTGTAAACTGTGATATAGTGCAATTCTTGTCCGGGCTATTTCTCCCCAACTACTGACTGGACTTCTATGAAGCTTTATGGGAAGCTTAACTACCTTGAGGAGATGCGCATGTTAATAGTGGGTTCTGGTTAGATGATTATTTAGAGAGTTACGGCCCTTTGAATTTTTTAAGTTGCTAAACCATCCATCGTATTATTTTGTCCAAAGTTATGCCCCTCAAGACGTTTCCTTTTATCTGAATATATAGTGCAATATTGTGACAAAAAAAAACTTTGGGGAGCATCACCCGTCTCCGACCGTTTCTTGTTATTATTATTATTGTTGTGTGGTCCTAAATGTATCGTTGAATAATTGCCGCTTTCATGGAAGTGAAGGTGCGGATGCATTTATTAAGGGGCGCGGATGCATTACTTAATCACATAATTTGGTGCTCAAAAGCCGGATTGTCCTAAGAAATGGTTAGGTGCAGTAAAATCAGTGGGACATTAATCTGTAGAATCATGAAAAGCCTTACGGACCCAATATGTGATTTTTTTTATGTCTCGCTGCATATTGTAGAAATTTATTTTCTTGACAAAAAAATGAAAATTAAATTTTTACTATCTCTTACATTTGCAGAAACATTGCACATTGAAGACACACATAAGCTCTTTTTTGACATAATGTCATACACGTCAGTTTAACGATATGCCGACAAAAGTTCAGATCATTATGTTTAAGCTATGTTTAAAAACAGGTAAACAAACAAGTGGAGTACTGTTTATCGCCTATGTACGCACAATGATGCGCAACGTAAAAAATAATACTGTATATTTGCCTTGAAGAAAAAATTACAGTATGTTCAACACATTTATGCCTAGTTGACTCTCCCATCCTTCTTAATTGGATCAATTTATTTCCAAAATTAGGAATGTCTAGTTTATTTATTGCTATATTTAGAATATTTCTTACAAAAAATCCTTTAAGCAAACAGCGCAGACCCTGATGAGACGCCGCATCATGCGGCGCCTCATCTGGGTCTACGCTGTTTGCCCAGACCTTTTTTTCTAGACGCTAGGCATACATGGGTTAAAGAACCCACCATCTTAATTCCAGGTCTGTTCATCGGTACTAGTAAAGAGTCTTAGCAGACACTATGGAATGCGGACGATTTAATATGTATGTCGTTAAATGGTCTGAAACAATATGTCAACACAATTCTTGGTCAATACGAAGACATTGTAAATTTAGTCAATTGTGCCGGTAAATAAAATTAATATCTTTAATATTCTATTATACCTTCAAGGAAGTTTCTATATTATGTACCATATATTATTTGTCATAGTTAAAATTATTATTGAAAGAATCCTCATTAAGACAACGACAAAGGGTCTAAATGTCTCGCACATTGCTTTCGAATGACATCAACGCAAACGGACCAGCCTATTCAGATTGAAATATGATCATGATCTTTATTTAATCAAACCACATTTAGTTTATTCCTCATACCGGTGGGAATGCCACATTCTTTGTTTTTCTGCGTAAAGGCGAGGTTTGGTATAAATGTATATAAGTAAATTACCGATGAATAGAATGGGTTTCGAAGATAATACATGTATTTATTGCATTCGTTTATTTACATACCTGTGACCGACCTTCGTAGGTGTTTGTGGTGCTTTGATGTTTTGAAGTGTAGGAGTGGATTCCTGTTGTACGGGTGCGGGTGCATTCAGGCATTGTATATATAATGATTTCAATTTCATGGTAAATACCAAGCAACCTGAACATTTCGAATCGGTGTTAAAAGTTCAACACGTGAAAATTGACGCAAGTACTCAAACGGAGAGCACTGGGATTGAATTTGATTTTGAAACACTTTTTTGTTTGATTCAAACCATTCAAAAGTCTGTAAGTGATATGCGCAAAGATGTATGTGAGCACAGCTTAAACACCAATCGCGGATTCAATGAGATGAAAGACATTATCCATAGTGTAAAAGTAATTAGTACAACGAATTCCCGAGGTACGGAAGACAAATGCGATTGTTTACAGGAAAACGTTCAAGACCTGAAGCAAACACTCGACCAATTAAATATATCTGTACAGAAAAAATTTCAATCGCTCGGAGATATACTTAAGGCAAACTCCCTACCAAGTGTTCTTTCCAAAGGTTATAGGAATGGCTCTGTAGAAGCAACAACAAAACGGATGTCCGATGATTCCGTTGAAAATGACACATTACTAGAAACCGAACAAATGACACTTGAGCCTAGCCCACAAGCGATCTCCGATATACAAGAAAGTACTGTGCATTTTGAAGAAGAAACCAATAAAGGCGAGCATAGATCGAACATTACGCCACAAACGTCGAAGACGTTACTGATTGGAGATTCAATTTTGAGAGGCATAAATAAGCGAGGATTATGCGAATCTGTGGACATATGCACTTTGCCAGGGAAGACAATGCTGGATATCTGTGAAAAGCTGCGAAAAATGAATATCTTTGACTTATCAAAAATAATAATATTTGCTGGTGGGAATGATGTCTCGAATGGCCAGCCAATTTCAATAATCAAAGATGTAATCTTGCAGACTTCGCAATGCATTCAAGATCAAACAAATTGTGAAATATTTATTTGTAAAATAAGTCCTCGACGTGATGTTGATGTACGCGATTTCAACTCAATGCTAGAAGATGTATCAAGCGAACTTCCGGTAAAGCTGATCGATTGTTATAATTGTTTTGTGTACGGAAACGGACAATTGGCGAATCGACTATTCAGACCTGATGGAATTCACCCAAGTAATTATGGATCAAGTTCACTTGTGGCAGCAATCAATGAAGTAGTGCATATAACTAAGAAAAGAATGCAGCAGCAACAACAACAACATCGTCAACTTGATCAAAATCAGCGGAGGCGAACTTCTAACGGTGACTTCAAAAACGGGCATCGTGAATACCGGAGCGCTAAACCGAACTTCCAATACGGGCTTCATGGCTTTAGGAACGGGCATCGTGACTTCCGGAACGGTTATCATGACTTCCGGAAAGGGCATCATGACTTCCGTAATGGGCACCATAACTTCTTCAGGCAGCATGATCTAAGGAACGCACACCTGGACACCCGGAGTGAATATCAGGATTGTCATAATGAAAATCGTGACTTCCGGTACGTTCGTCGACACGTCAATCATGAAAACAGTCGACACTGCACGAACTGTGGACGTCAAAATCATGTTACACGTGACTGCAGACTACCCAAAAGACAATAGGTTACTGATGACAGACGTACTACATCGTTATATAGCACAAATAAATTTGACATTCTTTCGTCGGTATGTAACCAATGTGACTCGCACAAATGTAAGTGTAGTTTAATTATTGCTAATGATGATACAAATCAACATAAACCACATTGCTTAAGATTGAATAATATTAAATGTAGCACAATAAATAATTTAGACACTGATATATCATCCCTGGATAGTAACGTTCTTATGGAATCTCACATACAATCTACTTTAAAATGTAACATAAATAATGATTATTATATTCCATTTACATATAAAGGTTTGCATATTATGCATTTGAATATCCAACATTTATTGCCTAAATTGGATGAAATTCGTGTTTACTTACACGAAAATAGTTCTTTAGATATAGTAGGCTTTTGTGAAACATTTTTAAATGATAAAACGGAGATTAATACAATATCCATTTCCGGTTACAGCATTGTAAGACGTGATAGGGCTATTTCTGCTGGAGGCGGTATAATAGTTTATATAAAAGATAGCATCTCTTTTGTACGTAGACATGATTTAGAAAGTGACGATATTGAATCTATTTGGCTACAAATCAACATTGTAAAGTACAAACCATATCTAATTAACTTTGTTTATCGCCCACCAAATAGCCCTCAATCTTGGATTGACTCATTTGAATTACAGATAAATAAGGCAGACATGGAAGATTGTAATATGTATTCAACCGGGGATTTTAATTTTCATTGTTTAAGCCAAAACATATTTAACAATAAGAAATGGGAAAAACTTATCACTGATTTTAATTTAAAACAACACGTGTCTTTCCAACAAGGGTTACGGAACGTTCATCATCAATATTAGACCATTTGTATTCAAAATATGACAACATTTCTGAGATAATCATACCAAAAATAGGCATAAGTGACCATTACCCAGTAGTTTTTACATTAAGCGTCAAAGGTAAAATTGTTAAAACAGATGATCATAAAATTATTAAGTACAGATGTTTTAACAAATTTAATGAAATCAATTTTCAAAATGACTTAGCAAATGCTAATTTTGATATGGTTGAAACAATAGAGGATGCTAATGAGGCATTTGAAGTATTTTATAACATATTAAACTCAGTCCTTAATAAGAATGCCCTTATCAAATATAAAAAAGTGAAGAGATTACAACAACCTGGTTGGTACAACGAAAACGTAAATCAAGCAAGGTCTTTAAGGGATAAATATAAACGTGAATCTAATTGGCCACAATATAAGTTGTGGCGTAATAAATGTAACAGTGCAATCAAAATGGCTAAAAAAGAATATTTTTCGAATGCGGTACAAAACAAAACAAGTGCGAAATCGCTCTGGAAAACTATTAAATTAGCATCAAATGAACACACAGAATCCTCTATTTTGCCAAATGTAATAAGGAAGGATGATCGGATAATATCTGGTAAAACAAATGTAGCTAATGCACTTAATGATCACTTTGTTGACATCTCGAAACTTATTAAAAAGACTAAATTTGCTGAACACGATTTCCACTCACTAAAAACATATCTGGATGCTAAGCTAGAGTCTAAGCATTTCTCTGTTCAGTTTATTACCACATCAGAAGTTAGTACTTTAATTAATCAACTTCATTCAAACAAATCTGCTGGGGCTGATGGTATAGGACCCAGCATTATTAAACTTTGCAAAGATTTCATTATACAACCAATCACTGCTCTTATAAATAACTGTATATCACATGGAACCTTTCCCGACATGCTTAAAATTGCAAACGTAATACCTTTATACAAGGGTGGATCGGTAGAAGATCCCAATAATTATAGACCAATATCACTTTTACCTACTATATCTAAAATATTTGAAAAGCATATAGCTAAACAATTGCATATATATCTAGAATCTACAGGTCTATTAAACAAAACCCAGTCGGGTTTTCGCAAATATCATTCTTGTCAAACAGCATTGATTAATATAGTTGATTCATGGCTTAAACAAATTGATAATGGAAATCTGGTAGGTACAATTTTCTTGGATTTTACAAAAGCATTTGATCTTGTGGACCATAGGGTTCTTTTACACAAATTAAAACTTTATCATTTTAATGATAGTTCATGCGACCTATTTTCTTCATATCTCCGCAATCGATTTCAGTTTATCAAAGCAGAAAACACTACCTCTACTTGTAAAAGCATCATTGCTGGTGTTCCCCAAGGATCTATTTTAGGACCTCTTCTATTTCTTATTTACGTTAATGATCTTTCGCTAGATCTTACATGTGATTCTGCAATGTATGCTGATGATACAACATTGCACACTGTGGGAACAAATATTCAAACACTTCAAAATAAGCTACAAACAAATCTTTCAATTGTAAATGATTGGTGCCAAACTAATAACATGATTATTAATCCACTAAAAACTACTTGTATGGTATTAGGGTCAAAACGGAAAGCTCAAAACATGACAGATCTAAAACTTAAAATTTCAGATACAGTGATCAAAACAGTAAATTGTCAAAAACTTCTTGGCCTTTATATTGACAATACTCTATCTTGGAAACTACACATTAACAGCGTTTGTTCAAAAATGTCATCACGAATGTTTCTTTTGCAAAAAATAAAACCATATTTAACCCTTGAAATGCGTAAGCTCTTCTATAATGGTTATATCTCACCTATATCCGACTACGCATGCGTTACCTGGAGTTCAGCGGCCAAAACGGAAATTAATAGAATAGTCAAAATACAAAAGCGTTGTGGTGCACATATTTTAAATAAAAAGTACAGCACAAATTCAAAAACACTATTTAAAGATCTAAAATGGTTGACTTTCGAACAGCGTAATCACTATTTCACGTCAGTTATTGTATTTAAAGCATTTCACAATCAAACCCCAACATACATACGTGACCTTTTGACACCATCACAAAATATTCACTATAACTTGCGATCTTGCGAAAAGGGGGATTTAAAGCTAGTGCGAATACCAAAAACAAACTATTTCAAACAATCGTTTGAATTTTCTAGCAAAACAATTTGGAATTCGTTACCCCAATCTATACGTCAAACAAACAATTTAATTACATTTAAGAAAAAATTAAAAGCTTATCTTTCTTCCACACTTTATGAAATAAACTGAACATGCTTCATGTTGTTTTAGTAAATAACATTAGTTTAATGTTTAAATACTGTTCTTGCATAAATGGTTATTGTAGTTTTATGTCTGTCATTTTGTTTTTAATTATAATATATATCATTATATGTGTATGCATATATGATTCTTTATGTTTTGTTCTTATTGCTCAAGATGAAATATGATGTATTTGTTGTAAATTGTTTCTTGTTAGAAGACCTTGTTGAAAATAAGAAATGTATTATATAAATTGCATATTATGTAATTTCATCTGATGTATTTCTTAACAAGTCTATCTTCTTTAAATAAAGATTTTATTATTATTATTATTATTATAATTATACATAAGAAGTTTTAATATCGGATACTATTCGAACAGGATGTTGTGAAGAAATCGGAAACAATATATGCACGCGATTTGTAACATGTATTACTAGTAAATAAGTTTGATTTTGTTTTAATGAAAACAATGAATCGTTTATAAAGCATTTATTTGATTCAACGTTCATGGTCATACACAAAAAGCTGTGTTACAACATGAAGTGTAATAACGATCTGAATTGTAATAAACTTTATTACATTATTACAATTGCATGACAACATGAATTGTAATAACGCCCGAAAGTGTAATAAACTTATTTCTTGGTTTAAAAATTGCATCTGATCGCATTTTCGAACAATGGTTATTGCTAAATATAATGCATACATGTATATAAAATGTATATTAATAGGGCAATACGACCTATGAATGACAAAAAGGTGTTCTCATACAAACTCAATTTTAATAAAGTTATAACATTATTACAATTGCTCGACAACCTGAATTATAATAACGCTACAAAGTGTAATAAACTTATTTATTGGTTTAAAATTGCAGCTGATTGCATTTTCAAACTCAGATTATTGCAAAATATAATGCATACATGTATATAAAATTAATATTTATTGGGCAATACGACCTATGAATAACAAAAAAGTGTTCTCATACAAAAGAAATTGTAATAAAGTTATTACATTTTTACAATTGCTTGACAACCTGAATTGTAATAACGCCCGAAAGTGTAATAAATTATTTCTTGGTTAAACATTGCAGCTGATTGCATTTTCAAACACAGATTATTGCAAAATATAATGCATACATGTATATACAATTTATATTAATAGGGCAATACGACCAATGAATGACAAAAAAGGTGTTCTCATGCAAATGAAATGGCCACCGACACAAGACGGAAGACAACATAATGTTTGACTGAAACGTAATGATTGTTACGCCAAACACCATAAAGGAGACCATGAACACTAAGATGGGATAATTGATATCCCTGAAAAGTTGAATAACCATGAAATCCCATTTATGACACTCAGCTGTCCACTATCGCCTGATATACAATCACCATTGTCCATAGCATTTTTTTTCTCAGAGCGTTTAATGGTCGGTGTCGTCGTCCTCCTCCTTAGGTACCGACCGTTTGGATAACATGTATAACAGTTTTCAGTCTGGCAGGGGCCACATACAGTAGTGCAGGGAAATCGATTGCGTCTGCATCTGTATCGAGAGGATTTACATCATACAGAACAGTTACTTGATCCGGCAGTATCTTAATATCGAGATCTTCCTGGGTCATTCGGCTATAAGCTGCCTGTGTAAACACTTGTTAACAAAACAAAAAAACCGCCCCGCAAAGCCATCTGAACAGAGTTTCCTGTCAAAATGTGCACGATTGCATTTTCCCCACATACAGTCCTAAGTATGTTTTTGAGACCGGTGCCTTCCATGAGAAATCAAATTGCCTCCATCAAGTGTATGAAAACACCCCAAACATCAGAGCAATGCTTTTCAAGCATCTACTTTGTGGCGCATCAATGATGATTTCGGCAGCCTTCCAATTCTAGGGTTGGTCAAATGTGTACAATTGCTATAATAATGTACTCTATGGCAAGGGTGCTTACAAAGCCTAATGTTGGCAGAATGCAAGGGTGCTTACAAAGCCTAATGTTGGCAGAATGCAAGGGTGCTTACAAAGCCTAATGTTGGCAGAATGCAAGGGTGCTTACAAAGCCTAATGTTGGCAGAATGCAAGGGTGCTTACAAAGCCTAATGTTGGCAGAATGCAAGGGTGCTTACAAAGCCTAATGTTGGCAGAATGCAAGGGTGCTTACAAAGCCTAATGTTGGCAGAATGCAAGGGTGCTTACAAAGCCTAATGTTGGCAGAATGCAAGGGTGCTTACAAAGCCTAATGTTGGCAGAATGCAAGGGTGCTTACAAAGCCTAATGTTTGCAGAATGCAAGGGTGCTTACAAAGCCTAATGTTGGCAGAATGCAAGGGTGCTTACAAAGCCTAATGTTGGCAGAATGCAAGGGTGCTTACAAAGCCTAATGTTGGCAGAATGCAAGGGTGCTTACAAAGCCTAATGTTGGCAGAATGCAAGGGTGCTTACAAAGCCTAATGTTGGCAGAATGCAAGGGTGCTTACAAAGCCTAATATTGGCAGAATGCAAGGGTGCTTACAAAGCCTAATGTTGGCAGAATGCAAGGGTGCTTACAAAGCCTAATGTTGGCAGAATGCAAGGGTGCTTACAAAGCCTAATGTTGGCAGAATGCAAGGGTGCTTACAAAGCCTAATGTTGGCAGAATGCACGATTTATCCCCACAGTACATATTGGTAATAGGCAAGAATTTGACTGACGACTACACATGGTGTTTGTTTCCCTGATGCAAGATATGCATCATTTCCTACATATCTGGTGTTGCCTAAAGCTGAAGGAGACTTCCCACAAAATTTCGATCCTATTGTAATATTCCAGATATCGCGAAAGGTCCTCGAATTCTTTATCCTGGCAAGCACGCCTTGCTAAGCGGTACTCCAAGATAGAAATTTTCGTCTTATTTTTAAATGTTCGGCTTTAAGGTCTGTTTTCTTGCGTTTTCCAGAGTTTGACACCCGTCCCATGAAATGTATCTTTTCCGTCAATATTATCGGAGGCAAAGAGAACATACATCTCCAACAAATTTATGACTTCACCGGACATCAGGTGCCACAAATTCCGCTGCATTTTGCTCAAATTTCATAATTTCCTAAATATGAGAAACAAAATCACATTTCGTTAAGAGTATCGACCATGAACTGTAAACGATATAGATGATTGATGCAAGTCCCACTTTTAGTGGTGCAATGACAGCTCGTGGACGATTTACTTGAATAATAGCATGTCCAACTGATTCAACCGTCTTGTGTCGTTTCAATAGAATAAGTCTCCAGTAGTGTCTGCAGACTAGTCGGAAGGAATGGTAGATCTGACTAAAGCTTAAAATCCTCACTACTTGTATATCGATTCGTCAAGGTAATAATTTCAGACTTGATATCACTTTGATTAAAATATAAACAATTTCGATGAAAGCGCGTTTCTTGGACTCTTCATCGAATTCTTTACACTTTTGCTTGTGATGTGATCTCAATATTTGCGATATTTGTTCTCTCATCGTAACAATATCGTCAAAAATCTTCTCCTTCGGAAAATACTGTGTCAGTGAAGCGTGTTATGAGATGCTTGTCAAACTGTAATTGTCATATGGTTCCAAATCAGGATTGCGAAGGTATCATCGAATTATTTCTCTCAACGATGTAACAGTAAGCTGTTTCTCACTGTGTAATTCAAGGTAAGAACACGTCTGCTGCAATGCTTCTTACTTATCTTCATCTTAAAGGGGCCTTTTCACAGATTTTGGCATTTTTTTAACTTATTCATTAAATGCTTTATATTGATAAATGTAAACATTGGATCGTAAAAGCTCCAGTAAAAAATCAAGAAATAAATTAAAAAAAAGGAAAAGAACGTTGCCCGGAGCAGGTTTCGAACCAGTGACCCCTGGAGTCCTGCCAGAGTCCTGAAGTAAAAACGCTTTAGCCTACTGAGCTATTCCGCCGAATACACATCTTGACGTATTTTATACCTTATATAAGCAATCTTCGTAGTTTTACCAAATTTAACGACAAAAACAGAACTCTCCAAATTATTCAATCGTTTCGCGTTGCAACGCTTTATAATTTTTAGGTTTTAAAATCGTCAAAAGATGCATAAAATGGCTATATTAGAGCATGGTTAATGTTCAGTATTACTGTTTCCTCACAAATATCATAACTAAAACGAAAACTTACGAATCTGAAACAACTTTTTTCAATTTTGTCAATTTACCAAAGCGTGAAAAGATCCCTTTAAGGACGACCAGATTTGTCTGCGTTTGATAGCGAGGGGAAATTTGGAAACTCTATCGGCACAGATTCGAAAGACCAAACATTTTTATTACATAAATGATGATAAAGTCCACCTACTGCACGTAAATTTTGTAAATAATGTTCAACAATCCGTACCTTTACAGCAAGTCCCCACTCATCTGAACGGGAATACAAGACCTCGTATATAGTCTCCACACATTGATTAGTATGTATCCAGCTCAAGTGTCCTTTGTCCAATTCAACCATACAGCCATAGAGTTTGAAGTCTTTATTACTTCAAAAACCTCCACTTGATTGCCTTGTGGTTCTCTTTTGTGAAGAACTACAATTTTGCTTTGCAAGATAAATTTTATTGTTTATATCATGTGTGTACTGCTGACGACATTTTTAAAATGATTTTTAGTACCAGCCCTAATTCCGCTTCACACCAGCTTCAGTTACTCCCTTCACTCCATTCCACTCAATAGTAACCCAATCATTCTGAATTCTCAATCTCCTTTTTGCATTTTGGACTCCCAACTTGCCTGTTTTAGCACTGATCGTTTATGAACAAAGAGACAATACTTATTTGCAGACTGTCCTTATATCAAATGCTGCAATACACACGGAATAGGCCCAATTTACTGGCACAGTTGTAACGACCTTTAAAAAACACGTGTGAGGCAGCGTTTTGCAAACGCAGAAGTGATAAGTTTGTACAACTGTGGTCCGTATTTATATTTTGTTGTTTATGACGCTCAAGCTTCAATATCGGAATGGATATTTTATAAAAGGTTGTACTGGAGATAAATATTTAAAACAAACTTGAAAAAAACTGTTTATTACAAAATAACGATAAAACGAATTACAAATGAATTTTTCTGCTCTTTGACCCACTAACCAGTGACGTATGCCTGAACACTAATAGAGCAATGCAATGAGAATCTAACAATGCGTTAACTATATGTGCTGTCTGGAATAGTCATTTTGTGCATGTGCAACATGTGGTTTTAGAGGGATTTTTGATTTTTGCTTATGCGCCTCTTCAGCCGACTAAAACTAGTTTATAGGTTTAGACCCATGTTTAGTCAAACTACACTGAACCATTTTTCTCATGGCAGTGTGAAATACATAACATATTAAATAACATATTAGGGTGACCTTGCAATGTCTCTTTTTCTCAGTCATCATGTTTGAGTCAGTAGTAATGCACCTGTGGACATTGTGTTAGCGGCCATTCGAATTTATGTGTTCGTTGCTCTCCGAAACCTTAGTATAGAACCCAAAATAATCAAATTTTAGTGGGTAGTCACATAGGTATCATCATTATAGGTTTTGGTGGCCATCTTGGACTCCATCTTGCAAAAAATAACTTTCCGGAAGTCAGATTTTGGTAAACTGTTTATATGTTATAAAAGACCTTAAACCCTACTACAAAGATCAGTTAAAATACCTTTTGTAGCCATTTTTTTGTATTTGATATGGTATTTTTTATATATTGACCCGACTATATTAAAAAACCGTCCCGATGAACATAATGAAGCTTCTGCCGCGGAAGTACCTACCAAACTAAGAAATACACCCACAGATTTGTAAAGATAAATGCATAATTTGAAATATTAATTCATAAGGGAGGCTTTTGTACGTTTGAGCTAAGTAATTTGCTATTTATAGATCGCTTATATTTGTACACTTCATGAAATAGATGTTTCATTGTGTAAATTACTACTTGGATTATGTTCATGACGCGAAATCAGTGACAGTATTCATTAATTCGTAACTTTGTTTTAAAAAATTGATGTAAATTATTATGTTAGTTTTAAGCATCAAATCTATACAAAAATTATTGGTGGATATCAATTGTGTTGTAAGTTAGCACTTCCATTACATTGGAAAGTGTGTGTAATACTATTTGGACATTGAAATATTGCGCTGCATTATCATCTCAATAAATATAGAGCAAACGTAGTTATTTTGCTACCGTGACTTAAAATATCTCTAGTGATATTTTCTGGGTTTGTGCGACTGGAACATAACAGAACATCTAGTCAGTACTATAAAACCCGTTCGCTGAAGTTCCTTTACTAGATCAAACGCCGAAACAAGTCCACGTTTTTATAGTTATTTTAATTACGTTTAATTTAATTGCTTAAAAAAATCATTTTTAATAACTAGACATTTCCGGAAAACTAAACTATATTTCTTCAGGTCATTATGTGGCATTGAACAATTTCTCAATTTTAGTGTCATTTTATTTAATCGGATACAGAATCAGCAAAATTATTCTTTATTTTTTTACGGGAACTAGTATTCGATTTTCTTACGAGAAAAGCATTTTTCAAAAAAAAAAATGCATAGAAATCTAACACATAAAAAACACGGTATAATAAAATAAACACAATATTTTTTATTGACCTGGAGCACTTTATATTATTTTTTTTCATTATATATGATCATCGTTATTAGACAACTGTTGATACGTCTTATACCTTGTGTTATTAAGAGAAGGGCCAACATATGATGATCTGTTTCCTTAGACACGTGATATCCAACCAGGTTTGGACTTATTGCGTTTTAATGTTTCTTGCTTTTTTCTTGAGGTCTTGACAAGGCATACAAATCACGTCGGAAACGTGTTACCTAATTCATCACTTTGTACAACTGAAATAATAGTGTTTGGAAATTCGTACACGTTTCCTTGCATACTTGCAAGAGGAACTTCTTTTGTGACACATTTAAGACATATTTAAGACTTTTTTTTTATTCTTACACGACAGACATGACGCATAGGCCTGTAAAATAATGAGCATCTTGTTCATTTTGATGTTTGGCAAATGTGTCGATGTAGTGTGCGACTGTCCAGTGCAATTTCAAACCTGTGAAACATTAAACGCAGTATTTGTTACTGGTAGGGGATAGTATGAAACGATTCGGCAGCTCATGATTCACCCTCAAAACGAAATTGATTTCAATCTATTGCGGTATATTCAGCAACTGCTTATATGGTATAGCAGGGATAAAGCACGGGCAATACGCATCATTTTATTGCATGCACAGTGTATACGATATTGTTATTCTTCGTATTCATTACCCATTAAAGTGGCCGTCCAACAGATAAAGCGTCGTATCGACGCGATTCGATATTTTGGGAAACTACGAGGATTACTTATATAGTTAAACAATACATCCGCTCTGAATGTGAGAGTGGATTAAATTTAATTAGAAAATGATCGAATGTCATAAAATTTGCAAATTATCGCAAAGGTAATCGTCATTTAAAGTAACAATTACGCTCAAAAATATCGAATATTTCGTAAAAATAAAGCTAACCCATAAAAAGCATTGTT
The DNA here is from genome assembly GCF_020536995.1 of Dreissena polymorpha. Lineage (NCBI taxonomy): Eukaryota > Metazoa > Mollusca > Bivalvia > Myida > Dreissenidae > Dreissena > Dreissena polymorpha. The sequence continues at coordinate 12,310,233 of NC_068359.1, read as the reverse complement.
CCTTATAGCAAAATGCAAAATTTTCAACGTTAAATGTTGTCTGGTAACATTGATTAAACGAGATACAAAATGCTCGTTTTTATTTTTTTGTGTCACAAATAATTTTATTTTAATTTTCCCGCGAAATATCCGAACATTTACGGGCGAACGCGAGATTGGATTCGGTCAGCGTCGGAAGCATGACGGCAGCAGATTTCTGTGACAACTAGTATAAATTATGCAAATGAACACAACCCGAATGAATCCAATCACTATTCAATATCATCCACAAAACGAAAGTAGATGCCATCGTGGAACGATATTTAGATGCTTAAAGTTGCCGAATGTTTGTAGTTTAACGTTTTTACACCAATGTTACTTGTTTTTATGGTCATCCTATTGTAAATAACCACCGTATGGTACCGTTTGTTGTTGAATTTTTTTATATAGCATAATACAGTTCGTATGCAGTATTGGTGAGCGTGATAGTTACTTTAAGTAAATTTAGAACAGATGACCGAAAACTTAAACTGGATTACCAAAAAAAACGCCAAAATCTTAAACTGTTCCGTCAATTTATTTAATGACACGGTTCGACCCATTCAAATTGACAGGACGAGACCATACTATAGGGTTGAACCATTGGCATTTGTACCATCCCTGACTTGATTTCGATGCATCAAAACTCCCAAGTATAAGGTTTTTCCGCCCAGAACAATACATTTATAAGCATGTCGTAGAAAATAAAGGCAGAGACTAGAGGAAGATTATACTAAAAATTTGTAAAATATCTACGGTTATTTTGAACTTTGATAGATCTAAATGTGATACGATGAACACAATTCTGTTATATATCGATCCATTAAGGCGATTATAATGATAACTTTCGAATTTGTTCCACAGCAGAGTTAAAGTAAGTATTACAAATATCGATATCTGATCGATACCATAATCTACAAGGACTAGCTGGTGGGTTGTAGGTCATTATAACTTATTCAGTTGTAAATACTCCAGTACACTTGTATGATGGTAGTGCAAATGATTTACTGCAGATTGAAACCTAGTGGCTGAGTTGGTAAAACTCCAAAGTGCAAATTAAGCATATAGTTAAAGAAATTCATATATATATATATATATATATATATATATATATATATATATATATACATATATATATATATATATATATATATATATATATATATATATATATTATATTATATATATATATATATATATATATATATATATATATATATATATATTTATTTATATATAACAAAGTCTCTCTATATATATTATTTTGATTTTAAAGGACTATGACACTTTCAGATGTGACTTTGAATCGTGGTCCTATACTACATTAATGGGGTTTGCGAAACAAAACGTTGACCTTTTAAATACAGTCGTATATGTTTCCTTAGGAAACAGGGCATTACCTAGAAACTGAGAGTTGTAACAGCGTGGTTGTTTCATATGTTATAGCTGAAGATTACTGAAGAAATCCAATTAATATTGAAGGAATCCATACATGGATCTTAATCGGGTATACGAAATCGAAATGCATATTCAAGTATGACAAAATAACATTAATCACAATAGATAACACGTTCAAGCCGATTTCATAAAAAAATCTGCCAAGAACAGAGACTGTAAATATCTTGTAAATTTCTTTTTAAGTGCAATTACGCACTTCAACCAAAATATCAGAGATCGGTGTATAATCATAATCCTTTTTATGTTCAATTAAGCCGTATTTTGTCTATCCCCTGTCGGACGGGAATGTCAAGTGAACATTGTTTGTTGGAGTATCGCCATGCATATTAAGTTTATTACAAATTATTTCATCTTATGTCGATTCTGATCGATGTTTTAATTACCTTAATTGTCGTACCTTCCACTTGCAAACTACATTACGTGGTTTAATATATGTATGGTTGAAAACGTGCCGCTTTGCCTCAAGTAAAGGTGAGTATAATTTTATTCAGGGGTGTGGAGACATTATTGTATCACATAATGTGATGCTAAGATGCCGGATATTCCTACGAAATAGTTAAGTGCAGTAAAATCATTGGAAATAAATGTTTCGCATCATTAGAACTCCCGCCATAAGGTCAACATATGTCTCACTGTATGTTCTCTTGACAAATCCTACAAGTTATATTTAATTATAGCTAACTTCTTCTGATAAATTTCCAATTTTAAGACACACATCATCCTTCTTTGACATTACGCCATAAACTTCAGTTTGACGATGCGAAGACACAATTAGTTTCAGATCATTAAATTAATTTTATGTTTAAGATATGTGTTTGAACTGGAAGATAAGAAAGAGAAATACTGTTTTTGAGTATGTTTGCAACATATATGTGTTATTTGAAAGAAAAAGCCACTAATACACTATCTAAAATCCAGGTCTGTTCCTTGGTAGCCATAAAGAGTGTCAGTGGAAACTATGAAATGCGACAATGTTTATATAAATAGCTCAGGTCTGAAACAATTTGTCAAAATAATTGCATGTCAATATGAAGACATTGTAAATGTTGCCCCGGAATAACGTTTATTAATTGAGTCGTGTTCTGAGAAAACTGGGTATAATGCATGTGCGTAAAGTGTCGTCCCAGATTAGCCTGTGCATTCCGCACAGGCTAATCAGGGACGACACTTTCCGCCTAAATTGGATTTTTGCTAAGAAAAGACTTCATTTAAACGAAAAATGTCATAAAAGCGGAATGTGTCGTCACTGATTAGCCTGTGCAGACTGCACAGGCTAATCTGGGACGACACTGTACGCACATGCATTATGCCTAGTTTTCTCAGAACACAACTCAATTTTTATTATTGCACTATCCCTCTAAGGCAGGTTTTATCCCGACGCAATCAGTGCCGAATTCAGCACCTTGAAGACCCATAGCCAGTGAACACCTAGTTGGCCTAGTGCCTCCTAGAACGCCAATGGGGTTTCACTCGTCTTAATGAGCCTACCAGAGCCAAGGCTGGCCGAAATCGAAACATTTGAAAAAAAAAAAAAAAATTACTTGAAAGAATCAACATCAAGCCAATGTATCGCGCATTGCTGTCGAATGACATCGACGCCAAAGTACCAAATATCACATATTGAAATGTGATCGCGTTAATAAATCCACATTTATTTCATGCCATACTGGGATGGGAATACATATCCATTGTTTATAGGTATAAAGGGCGAGGGCTTGTACATGTATATCAAGTTAATTACCAATGAATAAGATGGGTGTCGCAGGTTATAAATGCATTTATATCATTCGTTTATTTACATACCTGTGACCGATCTTTTAGATGTTTGTGGTTATAGCTTTGATGTTTTCCGCGAAGCGTGGGAGTGGATTCCTTTTTTGTTGGGGTGCGGGTGCACTCATGTTTTGTATTTATATCAGTAGTTTTTTTATCGGATACTATTTGAACAGGATGTTGTGAAGTCCTTTGGAAATCACTATATCACCGCACCATTGGACATGTATACATTTAATAATCTTGACTCTGGTTTTAATATAAAACAATGACTCATTAATAAGCATTCATTTTATATACAGTTCATAGTCACACACAGAACACTCTTGTTGTCGACTTCAATCGTTTTGTCATTACTTTTTACGACCCTCTAACTAAATATAATATACGACATTATTTTGACATTAATTTGCATATAAAGTATGTCGAAGATAACATCGAATGCAGACATGGAAACACTTTGTAAATACATTGGATTAATATTTGTTCACATTTTTTAAATTTGTGTTTTAAACAAACAACACGATTTTTTATCGTTAATTTGTGTTTGTTTATAAATGTTAATGGGACTTTGCACTGTTTGGCAATATCACAATATTTAAAGCAAACAAAACAACTTTGTTACCGATTCTAACAAAAAGGTATGCATGCATTCTGTTCAAACAAGCGAAATAACAGCACTGACAAGAAGAGTATATGCGTTATGCATGTTTTATATACTGATCCAAGGGAAAGCACAACGTTTATGGCAACACTCGATTTCTTGGATTTATTGCCCTTAAAATATTTACCTGTAGTATTGGTATAATACACTATTATAATATTGCGTTTAACTAGAATAAATTGTTAAGTACAAACAGTTTATTATGAAATTAATTGCCCTGTTTGGCATCTTTACAAAAATTGAAATCACCTGAACAAGTTATAACTAACACGGAAGCTTAGGTTTACCACCAAAATCAATAACGCAGTTTGGCAATCGATGACACTCGGTTCTCTAAGAATTTCACTTGCAGCGGAAATTGATAACGGACACGCCCGAAGATTTCGACGGAGCTTTCTGATATTTGTCTGTGTATGGCTTGACGATCGATCTTAAAGCGAGTTTGAGCAAAAATGGATACAGACGCTGCGTGTGTTTGGACGTTCATTTTATATATGGTGTGTCTCGAAAAAGTGATTTCTGCTGAAACAGTCATCGAATATTCTGAGGATAATAAACCATGCACATATTTTGGTGAGAAAACATGTTTTATTTTTGTTTTTAATGCGTACACATGTGTGCAAGGTGCCTCTTTATTCAGCATGGGAATTAAACACATCCCGCAGTTGAACATATGTTTTGTCGTATCAAAAACGTTGGTAGATATGGTAAAGCTTTTCACCTATATATACGACGTGGGGAATGAGTTTGTCTGTCATCTTGGCATACATTGTTAAAAATTTAAGTATATGTAATGGCGTATTTAGACTCGCTCGAGTTCGTTTCCTGAGTATAACCAGTACTTTGTGTCTTCAAATAGCAAATTATGAAAGGCCAAAACTCTATCAGAAGAGAAATTATTGCTCTCATCCACTACCTTTATGACAGAGCAACTATAAGCATAAAATGATCAAATCAAAGCATTCGGGGTTTGGACCGAAAATTTATTAATTTAAGGAATTTCACCAAGTTTTCTCAAAGAAGTTTTGAGAATACGGACAATTTACAATATATGTCGCTAAAAAGCTGAAATATTAATATAAATATATTAATACATGCGTGTTTCATATTTTAATTTAATTGAAAACAGCTTAAACATAACAAGGGCATGTTGTGTTGCGTGAGCTACATGTACGCAGAGCAAAACCTATTATTGATCTGCTTCAATTGAAACTAAAGTAGGGTGGCTGATTTTTCCTATACCGCTCAATGGCACGCAGGAGCGTCGGCTGGTTTGAAGGCCGGCCGCCATATCACAACAGAAAAGAACGGCAAATATATCCGGTATAGCGACAAAAAAGGCGCCAAACTATCACATTCGTAATTTGATGCTGTCCCTTTTCCTATCTTTATTGTGGGCATATTTGTCGTTCAGGCAGGTTGTCGGCTGTGCGACATTCGAACCCAACACGAGAGAAAGACATTTTTCCGCCAGAACGACAAAAGGTCGTTAAGTCGACACTTATGACTTCTTTCGTCCGTTTCTTTTTGCTGACGTGTTAATAGTGACCTTCAAACCCGCCGACACACCAGAACCACATGTAAGAAATATCAGCCACCATTGAAACTAGAGATCTCGAGTCGATGCATAACTTTGAGTAAACTATCTCGCTTTTTTATCTTAAGCCTTTTTCAGATTTTTATGTAAATCGGGGTTTTCAGTTATATAGATAAAATAACTTTAACATATTCGTATTTTTTGTTATGAAAAAAATCAAATTTATTGAAAAATAAAACATCATACTTGAAAATATAAATGAATGGTAATGCCTGCACAAAACATAGACATCTGGGGGTACTTTCTAATGCCAACTGACCATTCAGGTTTTTAGCATAGGTGCGTTTACGCACCTATGCTTATGGTTTATACCACATTTCAAAAATCCACATCGCTCGGTTACCCTTTATGAAGCCTTACCTGATAAAAAATCAGACGAAATATCTATTTAATTTAGTATATGGTCATTCTTACAAAAAAAATTTGGAAACGTTTTTCTAACGTTTTCTTCCAAGAATATTGCTGACACCGTTTTTAGTGAATTTTTCTAAGACCGTTTTATGTCAAAAAATCTTCTTATAACCTAAAACAAATTTCGTTCGTAAAACAATTCTATCTGCACTATAAATCTCAATCTCCTACGCAGTGGCCTCCCTTATACTAGAAGTTACTGACCGGGCGAAGCAAGGGAAGTAACTGCTTTGAGGAGTTTCTATAAATATCTGCATTCAGAAATCTGTATTCAGAACTCAAATCTGTTGTGCACGTCTGCATCTAACGCTTACCACAAGTTTTACGACAAATTCTTGACGCAGACGAATAGGGTAGCGTCTATTTTCATTTGTGAAAAGATACAGATCTGTCCGTGCTTAAATTTTGAAAGGCTTGGGTAATTATTTTTCATAAGCGTTTCAAACACTGATGTAAATGAAAAGATTATCTATTTAAATAGTCGGTAATTGTTTGAAATTATTGATTTGAGAAATTCGCGGATGGCGATATCGAACTACATTATACCACGTGACGCCATTCTTCCCTGTATCTTGCACCTATGCTTTTAACGCCATCGGCGCTCTCGTTTTATTTAGCTATGTTTAGTGTACCCAATGTAAGTATTACACGTATTTACCAAATAATTAATTAAGGGCGTTAGACGTGTTCATTCTTACCAATTTCCTATGGTTATTATCCATAAGTGAAACCATATTTTAGGTTTGTGTCATTTTAATAATTGTAATTTCGCTTATTTCATCATAATAATAAATGTGAACATTATTTTTTTAATCGACGACAATTCCGGAAAGTTGTCATTTTGCCAATCAGGGAACAAATCTCTATATATTAAGTCTGGTCCAGGCAATAACTTAAACGGTATGTACGTTGTATGAATCAACATGCTATTGTTATGTGCTTTAGCTATTCTAGTCATTCTTTAGTGGCGTGTATGATTTTATCATTAAAGAGGGTACGAGACGCGCCAAGTACGAACCGGGCCTTGTGAACTGCTCGTGGTACTCGAGTAGTTCGTGCTGCAAGCGGACGGAAGTGACGTCAGTGTTCGCTTCAAACATGATGCCCCTGTACCGTGCCTCCGTCGACTGTCGCAATCGGATTAACTACATGATGTGCTACTTCTGTAGCCCCGACCAGTTTCACTGGTACAAGGAGTAAGTGGGCGTGTTACATATTTAATGTAAAGCCAAAACCAGGCTGCTAATTAGATATTAATGAAAACAATAAGCGTATCAAAATAAAACAAAGTCAGTGCAAAAATAAACAGATGTACATGATATATTGATAAAGCGTCCATATCATTTACTATTATTCTAATCGCACTGCTATTTCAGCCACATAGTCTTTTTTGTAATATCAATATGTTGTATTATTTTGTCATGATTGTTTTTGTGGTCTTTATTCATATATTTCAGCAGCAGGTATCTTTTACCGTGTTGTTATTTGTAATTCTACTACCTAATTGATAAAGTTAAAGCTAAATAATTAATACAGAATGGCTGTTGGATTATTTAACTCATTTTTGCGGATTTGCTGATTGTTTCTCATTTTTCCGCACGAGCGACTCAACATGAAAATGTGTAATTTCATCACTATGCCCTTATGCACTTTATTTAACATATCTTTAGATCAATTTACATTTTACAACTCAGGGACGTCAGTGATTGGCATGTCCTTAAAAGAGAGAACCAAATCTGCCTTCTAATTCTCTGCAAATTTCCCTTTTGAGTTGTGTAAGTAAGATTGTGAAGAGATTTAATTACAAACATTTAAATGATCATTTAGTCGAAAAACGTGCACTTTTATATACTTAAAACAATCAGGTTTCCCCAAAAGTCACTTAAAGGGGCCTTTTCACAGATTTTGGCATTTTTTAACTTATTCATTAAATGCTTTATATTGATAAATGTAAACATTGGATCGTAAAAGCTCCAGTAAAAAATCAAGAATAAAATTAAAAAAAGGAAAAGAACATTGCCCGGAGCAGGTTTCAAACCTGTGACCCCTGGAGTCCTGCCAGAGTCCTGAAGTAAAAACGCTTTAGCCTACTGAGCTATTCCGCCGAGTACACATACTTTATGTATTTTATACCTTATATAAGCAATCTTCGTAGTTATACAAAATTTAACGACAAAAACAGAACTCTCCAAATTATTCAATCGTTTCGCGTTGCAACGCTTTATAATTTTTAGGTTTTAAAATCGTCAAAAGATGCATATAATGGCTATATTAAAGCATGGTAAATGTTCAGTATTACTGTTTCCTCACAAATATCATAACTAACACGAAAATTTGCGAATCTGAAACAACTTTTTTCAATTTTGTCAATTTACCAAAACGTGAAAAGATCCCTTTAAATGTTTATATATCAATTGATATACTTAATTAACAAGCAAATGAAGTGACGATAATAAATTAATAAACGTTTAATTATGTTACATATCTAAGACTTTGACCGTTTGTGGCACAATTCTTCCGTATTAAAATGAAAATTACACGAATTTTATGGAAAATAACTTATTTGGATCAAAATCTACGTATTTAGTCGAAAAGTTTATGTGGGGCGCCCCAAATTCCAAAGCGCTTGAACCAAACGCTGGTGTTTCTGTAGGCTCTTTTCTTGGTCCTTTCTCTCCTCTTACCTACGTTAATTATATTCTAGACAGCCTTCGAATAATGTCACGTTAAGATGCAGATGATACCTCCGTTTCATGCACTTCCTCTAATCCGACAGAAATTTTAAATTGTGTTTAAATGATTTTACGTGTTATTCATTTCTTGGCAAAAATGGTTTGTAGATCACAATCCCCTAAAAACTGAGGCCAAGCCATTTAAAATACAAATAACCATTCTCCTCCCACATCTTTTTAAAAATATTGTTCCTGTCTATTTTTTTGAAAATGACCCATATTTGGATATGTCACTAAGCTCGAATCGTAATGACACAATTATGTCTTTAAAATTAATGGCCTCTAGAGCGAAACTGAACAAAATTTACCTTTTACAATCGAACATTGTTGGAGTACGCATATGTAGTTTTGAATGGTTGTGCAATGTACGAGAGAGTATCTTTAGAAAAAATAAAATAATATGAAGCAGCTAGAACAGTGATCCGACTAACACAAATCTGTAATTTTGGCTAATTTGTATTACTTGGATAGGATTGTTGAACATTAAATACAAAATAATTAAAGGTCCAAGTCCAAATTAAGTTAAGGACGGATTTATTACCAGATAATGCTTTAAAACGATTTCCCTGAAATCTGAGTAATGCAAATGATAATGTTTTTCAAACTATACGCATCGAACTTTATGCGCGTCATTAGTTATCGAATTATGGATTATTATGAATTATGAAAACGTGCGGTTCTCTTTTGCAATTCAAAACCGCTTTTATACACGTCATTTTTACAAAGCGCGAACAACCTTTATACTTCATCGATCGGGACAGGAAAGCATCCATCTATCGCAACAAACTATGAAATAAGTGTTGCAGTTTATAAGTTCAATTATATATCAACAATTGGGAACTGTCGCCTTTATGCATTTGTGGAGAAGCAGATCGGTTTATATACATTTCTTTTCACTTGTTCGTTTTACCGCACAGTAAACACCTCTTTTCGCTGCTTTACACTCCATCTCACAATTAGACTGTGATACTTTTATGTTTGTAAATAGACAATTTTATGAGAAAAAACTTCAGTATATTTGTATATATGTACAGCAATTAATTACGACGACAAATCGTTTTTATACCCACGTAGAAGCAAAAAACTAACTTTTTGACATTGGAATAGATTTTTCGTGTAATTAACCATGTAATATGCTCATTACTTAATTATTGAGTCAGAAAAGGTAAAACTCTTATTTATTCTATTTCTTATATTGGGTAATCATGTATGTTTGTTTAATTTTTTTATGCGGTACCATTGACTTGTCATAATCTTGTCATCGCTACTACCATGTAAATTATCACCCAGTGAAACACCACCAATAACATTGTTAGAGCTCAATATCAACACTTTTTTTCATATAAATGATTTTCGATGCAAAATGTTTAATTGTACTTCTGTCATTTGTACATGCTTTTCATTATGTAAGTAAAATATTTTAAAGTATTAATAAAAGGATTTTTGGGTTAAATACTTCTTGAACAATGTAAAATAACTGTTCAAAACAACACGGGAGTACGCAAACGCTTTGCATGTCTTGACAGAACCTGTCATTGACGTTGAAAGAAAACCTTTATTTAAAAACAACACTACAACTAAACCAAACCAAAAACTTTCTCACTATAGAATGATCGTGATAACATAAATACAGAGCTTAGGGAAAAAATAGAAATGCGTTGATTCAGTATTTGTTCATCATAAAATATTAACATCGATTCAATTTAGGGCGTATCAATACTTTTAAAATCAATATTTATCAAGAGTGTTGCAATATTTGAACAGTAAAAATAGTCTTTATTCAAACCGTATATATCACGCATGCTTTCAATTTATAATGCATGAGGTAAATAAACCCTTAATCATAAACTAGCATTGAACATCGAACTTACATTTACACAAAAATCGTTTGAATTACTGATATTCAACATAGAAACTTATCGTTGATTTTTTTCCATAAATATTTTCCAATCCAGAAAACAATATATAGAATTTGAGATTCAAAATAATATACAGTACCTTTCCGTTCATTGGACGCGAGATGAACTATAGTCTTGTTCCATCCTATAAATCATGAATCATGGAAAGAGACAGCGATAGAATGAAAAAGATTGGTGGATTGTTAAAATAATGTTGGGCGGCGGAGTTCCCGTTCCGGTTCCCCTTGTGGCGTGCTTTACCGCCCATTATGTCATTATAGGAAAAAATATGTTATATTTTTACTGTCTTTATGGCATTTTCAATACATGCCCCTTTTCAATCGGTTATATAGTGTTTGTTCTTTCCTTTATGACATACGAGTCCGTCCGGTCTAAGACCTTTTTATTACTAATAAGGACAATACATAAATTTTATGCACACATAAAAAGTTGTATGTCATTGTACGCCTTTTATTACTTGTGTGCAACATAAGCGTAAATTGTTACTATTTTTAATTGTCCAATCATATCGAATTATAGAATCACGTGAGCTCTTGTACCAATGACAATCAATCCTGGCCATACTTGTTTTGGAATTCCTTCTATGCAGTTGCGTCTTTATTATCGACACAAATTTCAACACCCACTACCACCCCTTCTCCTCCATATGTTTTTTATTTGTTCCGTTATTTTATACGATTGTATTACTCTATAACATTTCATCTTGTATCAGTATTATAACTGTCAAAGCTTTTTGTTTATATACATGTTTTTAAATACCTGTTTTTACGGCGTGTTTTACCACCCATTATGTCATTATAGCAAAAAAACATGTTATATTTGACTGTCTTTATGGCATTTTGCAATAAATGCCCTTTTTCAATCAGTTATATAGTGTTTGTTCTTTCCTTTGTGACATACGAGTCTGTCCGGTCTAAGACATTTTCGTTACTAATTGGGACAAAACCTAAAAATAATGTTTTCGTAATAGATGGGTCGGGTTCAGATAAACGAATGTGCTAGAAAAAAAAAACGACCGATATTTTTTATCCTTACTGCAACCGTGGTTTAAATGACAAACGTTTAATACTTTTTACCGACATTGCCCTACTTTTGTACAGAAAAAACATTGTGACTGAGTACTATTTAAAAATGCATGTATTGCAGAGGTAAGGTACACGTTTGTGAGTCCTTCTGTGCGAGCATCCACATCGAGTGCAGAGAGGCATTCTACAACGGCAAACAAATCGGTAAATTGATAAGATACGGCTTAGATGAAACCTGTTGTTTTTTTTCAGTAATTTGGCATCAAAATCCTTCGGCTTGCTATAAAAGAAAAAAATTCTGGATTCAATCAGTACTTGGTGTCTTTGGGGAAGATTTTGACAGCGTGACAGCGCATTAACCATTACCTCAGAATACCAGTTTGGTGATGAATGCAATGAACGTGGCATACATAAGGGTAGAGAACCATTTAAATTCATCATTACCGTTTTAAAACCTAAATAACTTTCCAACAATTGATATCCTTTTCATATCAAGATTTTTTAAGTTTCCCCTCTTTAAAAAGACAGTATTTTTTCTGTCTAACAGCTAATTTTTAGGTCATTACGTTGGTTGGTTGATCGATATATAACTGTGTATCTCCAAAATATGATAACAATTTATTTTCCAGGCGACGCATATAGAAACGGTACTGCATTCTGCGAGGCCCAAAACTTCCTGGTCACTAACAGTAAATCCTGCTTCAAGTTCGACGCAAATGTATTCGACGCAAGTCCTCCTGTACACATATCTCTGCAAATGCTTAGCGGCGCTTTAGTGACTGTTACCTTGGCAAGGACTATGATACTTTCGGTAGTTTGATAATATTAACTCCACCGATATTTACTGTAATTCTAGACTGTTCAGTAAAACACAGACACTATGCCCCTTTTGTAAAATACTTCAGGACCAAAATGCAATGAATTTCAAGGGTCAAATTCAAACAAAAATTTAAATGTCCATATTCACACTCAAACTTTATTCATCTACGTTCTTTTTATAACAGTAGTTTGGAATTCTAGAGAAATGTGTGGAGCTCGTTGCATTTTAAGTTGCTCGCTCGCTTCTCAATTTTTGCCGCAACATGGATTTACTACTATCCACCTCATCACACACAAATTAAGGGCTGAGTGAAAACTGTTCTATCTGTTTAATAGAACTGTTAAATAAAACTGTTCTTTCTGTTTAATAAAACTGTTAAATAAAACTGTTCTATCTGTTGTATCGTACAAGGAGGTACGATACAACAGTTTCACACTTGAATCCGCATTCACGAAGAGAAAGAAAAGAGAAAGATGTTCCGTTTGAAAGTGAATATAGATTGTCTGAGTTTTGCTTTTTTGTCGTTGAATACAATGTGACGAAGATTTGTTTTAGAATTTAATACTGCAATTAAAATTAATTGATGACGTTTTTGTACGACAGGCCTATTAAATGGGTTGTCGTCGTGCGGTTCTTAGTTATCGGGTAGAATAAAAATCGGACACAATACATACTTCTTCGGTATTCGTACTAAACCGCAATTGCATGATTCGACACTCATTAACTTATTTACTTCTGACATGTTTTGACAAACGCTTCATATTGAACATTAATTGCTTCAATAAAATGTTATCGTTTATTTCTTATGAGTGTTGCTATTATTACAAAAGAAACAAACTGAATACTCTCCTGTTGCACCACCTGTTGGTGTCAAACCAGCTCCTGTTGCACCACCTGTTGGTGTCAAACCAGCACTCATGTTAAACGTCAAAGTAATTTACCGTGGGAACGTACTCTGTTGTCAACCTGACTTTGGTATTAATACCAAGCTGTAGGTTCTATGTTTGTTATTTTATGATCATTAAATACAACTGGATTTCTTCAACTCAACACCTCCTTATATATAACTAACCTCATCAATTTCCCCATCAGCAGCAGCAGCCAAAGACAAACATTATTAACAGCAACAAGAACAAAATCACCGTCCCATCATCATATTCATTATTATCACCATTAACAACAATCATCACCGCCATTGTCTTCTTTATTATGATTTTATCGTCATGATCATCATATCAGTATCGTCATATGACCATTATGTCATCGCATTATCTTCTTATATCATTTTATAATACACGGCATTTACATCATCATCGTGAGAGTATTATTCCCGTTTTTACTTGAAATACTTTAGTATCTAGATACGAGTAATTCTGATATATCCATAACAAAACGAATGTGTATCGACCGATAATTGAAATATTGATAATCATTGTGATAATGATCATGATGTAAATTAAGACGTCAATGCTGATGACGGTTTCGATATGATATCAGAATGTGATGATGATAATTATAATGATGATGTTGATGATGATGATGATATCGAAAAATAACATAAAGATGATGATGTGTTTCGCTTTACAATATAAATATGTCATAATTCAATATCATTATCATCATCAACATCAACATCATAATTATTATATATATGTAATACGAATTGTTGACCAAAACGGAGCGCATGCTTGGTTAGGGTTTTAATACCGAAGTAAGATTCACAACAAAGTGCAGTACTGCAGTGCCCTCTATTTACGCAAAAAGGGACAACGTATGGTATTCAGCGCTTTGATTACGAACTGAATTCGCCTGTCCGTCGACCAACTGCGGTTAATTGTCCAGCAAATGCGCGTTCGATAACTGCATGGTCGACTCGCTGCGTAAGCTCACTATTGAACGCTCACGAGAAGTTGTTCGCTTACAAAACAAAATGACGTTGGGGGTATTTATTTCTGCGTGAAATAAGATTGCTCAATATTGTTTTATCCACTACAACTCCTATATTTGCATATGTGAATTATATTTTATTAAATATTTTATCAGTTATAATCGATTATACTTTTATTGAGGTCGCCGTGTTTAAACATTCAATGCGATCTTATCGAACCTAATAGTAAATAGAGAACGTTCGCTCTAACTGCACACACTACTCAGCTACTCGGCAACACATGTGGCTTGTGATTTATTAGTATACAACATGTGGCTTGTGATTTATTAGTATACAACATGTGGCTTGTGATTTATTAGTATACAACATGTGGCTTGTGATTTATTAGTATACAACATGTGGCTTGTGATTTATTAGTATACAACACATGTGGCTTGTGATTTATTAGTATATAACACATGTGGCTTGTGATTTATTAGTATACAACACATGTGGCTTGTGATTTATTAGTATACAACACATGTGGCTTGTGATTTATTAGTATACAACGAAAGCGACTTTGTTATAGTCGCGAAAGCATACGATTGGATTGCAGCATGTGGCTACCACAATCGTCCGCAATAAGGCCGCAAAATCACGGTTTAGACGTCATTTGTTCTGTCTGGTTAAATTAAATAGTTACGATGAACATTTGTGAAGCGCATGGTACACATGCGAAAATTGGGCCAATAAGACAAGTATTGTAGACACTTCTGCAAGAGTGAGCTACCTGCAATACGTGTTAAACATGTTTTGGAACAATGGTCGATATTGGCAAATTGATCCAGGTTTTATTACTATTGATAAACATTAGTTTCGAAGACAGCTGTTCTTATATGGCATGCATTCATAAATGGTTTCTTGCTCCTTTATTTACCCATCTGCCCCAGTTATACGAAGAAGTGGAAAATTTAGTTCAAATATAAGTATGTATTAAATAGAGCGTTAAGCGTGTACTTTGAAAGGAATACTAGCAACATGTACATATTGTAAAACAATATAATAAACAGAGACGTCCCGATTAGGGCAATGCCGATTTCTAAACGACAGGAACACAATTTTGTTTTCAAAAAAACGATTTATGACTCGGCTATCAAAAGTAAAGGCCCTCGTGTGTGTGTATTAACAAGTTTATGAGGTCCTTTCGCGCCTGATGCTATATCATGTTTGGACCCGGAGTATATACCAGCTCTCCTTCCTTACTAACTTACTTGACTGTCGACCGTTGGGACAAGTTTTGCATTTTAGCTGCAATTTCATTTTTTTTCTATTTACTTTAAATGAAAGATTTTAAATTTTGTGTATTCTTGTGGAGGTAGAGCGGGGAGGGGGGGGGGGGGGTAGTTGGAGGATCCGGAAGAAAGCCACGTGTCCGGCATGATGATATCCATATAAATAAATTTTATTCAAATAGAATGTTTCTTTATCGTGTCCAGCAGGTAATACACCATACTGTTCACAGATGCGTTCGAGACGCCATATTCATATTCTCGCGGTAAGTAGGTCACTTAATCATAATTAACATACGATATCTGCTAAGAAGCTTCACTGTTAGGAGTAGTAACATCAATCATTGAACATTAAACTTGATTTTAACATGAACACTAACAGTTTAACAATCGTTTGAACTGCACCACAGTAATAATTCTACTCCTCCGGACAATGGATGCACATTAATGTGTTTCCTCTTCTGAGCACGTTAACAGGTGTACAGTGTGTCAGATGTACCCAATGTTTACAAACATCATATTGTCCCTATTTGATCAACTTCACATCACGAACGTCTACGAGCTGTGGTGGAAAACGTTGTCTACACGCGCAACATAAGTCACCATAGATGGATACATCAGGTGATGAAATATGGTGCGCTGTGCTGACGTCATGAAAGGTTGCTGTAGACGGCTTTGGTGATGTTATATGTGACGTTTGATTGGAAACGGTAGTCAGTTAAACCAATGTATGTGTATTGTCCATAGCCTTTGAGTTGTTTGCGATTTTTTTACCTGCATACTGTTCAGAATGGCAGTATTTTGTCTGACATAAGATTTCCAATAACTTTTATAGGTGGCGAGAATTTGTTTTTGGGTCTATGAACAATATACGTCATGGTTCTTTTCTCGAGGAAGCTTTTTTGCAGTAGTTGTTTTCAGTTCTGTTTTTGAAGTGTCAACTTTCTCGGCGGACTGTGTAACAGTTGCGTCTTTTCTTTCTTCATCCAAGTTAATAGCCGATGGAGCAGTCTGTGTTTCAGAAATCATGTTCCTGTCAAATGGGTAGATGCCCGATTTTTGAAAAGCTGAAATAATGTTATCCGGGGAAAATGAGGTTGCGTAACGTCGAGAGGTCAGTTTGGCAACTTCATATCTTAGAGCACTGAACACGAACGTAAAGGGGCTGTGTAAAATGGCTTGAATGAGGTTGTAGAACAACCAAAACAACATTATTTTCTTTAGCCCATTCTGACAGGGTTAAAGACAAGTGAGATTTGTGCCCGTCATATAAGAAACGAGTAGGAGGGCCAGTTTTGTCGAGCTTGACATGTTTTGCAAAATGCTCAGACATATAACGCTAAGAAAGGTCTCTAGTCATCCAACCAGTATCTGACATGGCACCGGAAGAGCCTGGTGCAACACCATTCAAAAGATCATCTGATCACCTTTTTCATCGGAAGATGTAGAATGACGGCACATGGTTCCCCACGCCTGTCCCAATGATATATATATTCATCGTCCTTGGGGATGTAATGGCTTGTGCACCTGTGTTTTTAGCACAAACAATCTTTGGAGGGCTGTGTTCTGTTGACAAGCCTGACTCGTCAACATCAAAAATTCGTTCGGGTGCATTGAGCAAACTGTTTTCATTGAGAACTTTTTAAAGTTCTTGAAAGTAATTGCTAATGTTATCTTTGGATGCCGCTTTGGCACGGGCCAATCCAAGCTTTTGTGGAGCCTCAACTCTAAGTTGTACCCATCTTTCCAAACATGCATAGAACCAATTTTGACTCAGACCTTCCCTCGCCATCACCGATTTCCCAAGTGATCGAGCATAATCAGCTGCAATATATTGTATGTTGCTTATTGTGTAGCCGTATCCAATGTTGGCCATGTGTATTATATGGTCAGCAAGCAGTCTTTCTTCTTCATCATTGAAGAGACGGATAGGACCTGACCTACAGTCGAGGGTAATATTATGCCTTAGTGTAGATTCTGGAACCCCATACAGCCTGAAAGAGATGCTTGGAAAGCTCTCTTAAAGTTTTCCTTGTCGTATGGCTTCTTACCACTTCTTATTTTCTGCAAATAAAATAACTGATCGTCTTACGTTAAGAAACAACCCTTATGATCATTCAGGTTAATCAAACAGATCGCGGTGGTGTAGTGGATGAGGTGTCCGCCTAGCGATCGGGAGTTCGTGGGTTCGCTCCCTACTCGGAGAGCGTTCTCATTATCTACTCCAGAGACACCAAGTACTGGTTCTTCCTAGGAAACTGACTCGATAATGTCCCTCTGCCTATAAAGCTCTAAAGGGCGCTTGGCAGTATATATAGATAGATAGAACAGTATTAAATAAAGTGGTTTAAGGCCTAATCTTTAATAGCGATGAGTTACCTAAGTCATATGGGCGGAGCTTGCAATATTTGTATATTCATGAGATCAGGAAAGAGCGAGCAGACGATTTGTAAAAAAGTTAAAATACTGAAAAAATCTATAGAAATATTGTTAAATTTGGTGGAAAAACGTACTTCTAATGGATAACAATCACATCGTACCAAAATATTGCTCACGATCACTGAAAATACAGTGTTCTGACGGCGAAAGAAATAGGGTCACCAAATCTGACAGGTAAACAACACGTAGGGGGCGCAATCAAAATACCGCGGAAGTATGGATACCGCAAGGATACGGATGTGGACTATATATTTAAAACGTTTATCCTAACAGCTTAACAAAAAGGTGTTCAAAATAAATATAAAGAAGTGAAACTCCAGCTGCTTGAGCAGTATTGAATTCTCATTATATACAATTAGTTGTTCCTTTATTTAAGGCAAGTGACCAATTGCCAAAACAGTACAAAACAGCACAAAACAGCACAATACAAAACAACATACATAACACATAAAATAATAAAGCTGGAGTCACCGCATTGGAACGGTCAATGCAAAGCATTGGGGGTTTAAACCGGTTTTAGAGCGCTTAACCTCACACTTGGCTCAGCAATATTCATGATACATTTAAGTGTAAAGAAAATTTAACCTCATAGCTTGGAACTCAAATTAAACAATAATAAAAGGTAATCAAAACGCATTCAATTTTATTACCATTTAATTACTCAATGGTGGGAAAGAGGGCCAGAGCAACAGAGTTACAACTTTTTGAGGAGCGATGAAATCAAACTACGAACAAGTTTCAACTACAGTCCTTCTTTATAGAAAAAGATTTAAGAATATAGCATCATAAAGTTAATATTTCAGATCATCATCGCGCAAATACAAGAAGAAGCAGCATTAATGGTTGTAAAAGTTCCATATTACATAGCTTGGTTGTTTATGTGACTGCAAAGAAATAAATCAGACAAGAAACGCCTGTCAGAGAGAGAAAAAATAATTGAACGCTATAAACCCAATGACCTATGCATGTAAATTAAAACAGTGACAGTTGGTAGTATGAAGCAATATAGAAGCGATGATGTCACAAAAATCAATGTAGCAAAGACATCAATGCCATGTTGCAATCGGAAGTAAAATAACGACATGAGAAGTTACAAACTGTATTACAGTATTACCGGTGCACTTGAATGCCGTCTTAAAGTGTTATAACGCCTTGAAGTAAGATAAACTAATTATCATCATATACTTTTTATTTCAGAAATAGAATGTATACTTGTACAGAAATTTACTATGGCGTCTGATGAATAAACATCCAAAATTTGCAACGATGTTATACACTTAAAACGTACAACAAGACTTACCAGTCTTAAAAATTAAGAGCCTTGATATTTTGTTCACTGTGAACAGGTGGATGAATAAGCATATATTTCACTAAAGACGAAGACTAAATGTATTCTACAGATTAAAAAAATATGTAACACCTCAAATTGCATTAAACTACATAACATGATTCCCGGGGGGAGGGGTGGGGGGTAACTTCCCAAATTTTAGGGTAGGGGTGTCCCGCTGAGACTTCCGAAATGTGACCCATTTTTATACCGGAACTCTGATAAAGTAGACCCATTTTGATACAAGATTTTTGAAAAAGCATACCCATTTGTATACGATACTATTGAGAAAGTGGACCCATTTCAATACAAGAAGTTTGATAAACTGGACCAAATTAAATACTAGAATTTGATAAAGTGGACACATTTCATACTAGAAGTTTAATCTCTTTCATATCAATACTGATACCTTTTGTTCAATGATATTCTGAATATTAATATTTGTTAATAAATTATACTATTTATGTAGTAAATGAACACTTACCTTTTAATACATGTATTAACATTCCAAGAGTTTTGATGATCACCAGTGAGGGAATTTTATACAAATACATGACTGCATATTTATTATGTCTATACTAATACAGAATGCATTTTATAAGTAAAACCCCCCTTACTGTATTTTAAGCTTCCATAAACGTTTAATTATTTTATTGTTACTTAACACTTGTAAGGAGCGAAGCAGTTTCTATGTTTAATGGCGTCCTGATAGGCAA
Source organism: Dreissena polymorpha (assembly GCF_020536995.1). Lineage (NCBI taxonomy): Eukaryota > Metazoa > Mollusca > Bivalvia > Myida > Dreissenidae > Dreissena > Dreissena polymorpha. The sequence continues at coordinate 12,290,178 of NC_068359.1, read as the reverse complement.
ATTCTCCATTTTTTAGTAATATGTATCCATTTCAACTCACCACAGAGTTTTAATAGTTATTTTCATCTATGTCATATATCATATCTCATTTTACTAAAAATCGCTCATGGTAAGTCCTCTTTAGAGCTTTGTTTACATTCGCTACGGCGGCCATCTTGGATCCTTAGAACTTGTCGACCCGGGTCGATTTGCCTTAGTTGGTCGTTCGATCATAGGTCGGGTCGACCGGGTGCTGAATCGACCAAGGAAGATCAGCTTTCTTTTGGCATCATTCCGGTTCGAGCCTTCACGAAGAACGGTCGTATTTTTATATCATAAGAACTAAAGAGTTGCTTTTCGGTGGATGATCAAGAGAACAGTTAAACTTGAATCGCCGATCCAGTTTGCAGATAAGGTTTTCTACCTTCTTTCTTGTAATTGTTTCGCTTGAAATTTCAATCGGTTCACTTTCATGAATTGTCTCATTTTTTGACTTGTTTGTTTACATCCTGTGGTGACTCATTCGAGATACAGATTCTTCATCTCATTTTTTAAGTCGATTAACGTTTTCTGTTTACGAAGAAATAACTGCTTAGCTCCACGAACCAGATATTCCAGAGTTTTATATATCCGCTGTTGTAATCCAACAATCGACGTACGTTATACAGAATAAATCTTTTAACTTATGGCGGCGTTATTTTGCTTGAAACTTGTTACGACTAACTAATTAAGTCAATACGGGGTAGTACAAAACGGGGCAGTACGCTACAATACAGTATACTTATTGAATTTGCTATTATATTTTTCCCGCTACTGAAATTTACTTTTTGATACCCATTTATATACAAGAATGACATTTATCATACCTATTTTGATACTGATACTTACAAATCTATATGCTTTTATATACGAGCAAATTTCTGATTTCAATACCCATATCTATACTTAGATGCTCAAAACCATACCCATATCTATAATTTTAGTCGAAAAACACACCCCATAAGATCGGCACACCCCTATATACCCGTATATAGGAAGTTACCCCCCCCCCCCCCAGGACATGATTACACTTGCTTACTGCTCTGAAATGTAATGACGGCCATACTTGTTACGAACCTATTTCTTGTTTGAAAGTGTGTACTTATTCATATATAAAGCAATTATAACTTGGTTATATATACAGAAAAGCATGTTTCAGGCCTATTATTTCGTAAGGTTTTAGGTTATGCATAGAATAAACCAACGGCGTGGCTTGTAAGGGATGAAAATAACTTCAAAATATAGCCACATATACCAACATATGGGCACATAAAACATATCAGGATGTCAAAACATAAAGGTATATCAAAACATATCGGCATTTCAAAACAAATTTGCATATCAAAACACATCGAAATATTTAACTTTTTGGGTTTTCAATACTTTTTTTAATCATTTGTTTTTATCAAATAATATCGACATCTTGACATAGCGGCATCACACTATGTAGGCATATCATACCATATCGGCATATCAAACCATATCGGCATATCAAATCATATCGGCATATCAACACACAAACACAAAATAATTTCATTTACGGGGAACTTGGGCGTAAACTCCACATAAATAAACGGATCGATAATGTTTTAAAATATTGGTTAAAAATATTGCAATTTGATGATGGTAAATATATTAAAATTGTTTATAATATGTTATTACATGAACTTGAACTTTATCCAGAAACAATTCTTGGATAAAATCTGTTAAACATATATTAAATACTCTAAGCCTGATATTTTCAGGGAGTATAATACGTTAATTGTTTTATATCCATTGTAAAACAATACATATCTGATATATACGTTCGGAATAAGATAACCGAGTTACAACACACGACAAGGGGTAAAAACTGTAACGTTCTCGAAGATGAGTTCCATTTCTTACTCGAATGTCCAGTTTTTAATAGTCTTAGAAAACAATATATAAATAGATATTATTGAAATTACACAAATATGTTAAAATGTATCGAACTCTTACAAACTCACTACATTTGTACTAATAGGCTTCAAGCCTAATGCATTCTGAAATAAAACCAAAACCATAGCAAAACATATCGGCATATCAAACCATATCAGCATGTCAAACCATATCGGCATATCAAACCATGTCGGCATATCAAACCATGACTACATATAAAAAATATGGGATTTGATCATTTACAAAGTTTGTTTAACTCATGCCCAAATCAATCCCCAGCCCACCGAGCATAATATTTTAAGAGCAGTTATTTTAATGCATGTCAACGACGTTTATTCCACTGATATATTTCTGTACAGATGTACATATTTTCAATAATGTGATGGTTCAAAAATGCTTGTTAAAAGGAAGACTTTCCGACGCTAAAATACATGTTGATATACTACTCATGCTAATGATAATAACCTAAACAATATTAAATAAGCTCATCGTTATCAGTTCAGAGTTGTAAATGCTTTTAAAGGGAATTGTTTGCACTTATTTTTGTATTCATTTTTTCCGTTTTTGATTAAATCACGAAAAAGTGGTGTGTTTTTATTGCGCAATCGCTACTTGGCCGGAAGCGTAATCTCAACCCCAAAACAGTTCAACCCCCAGGAGACAATTCACGCGCTAGACAATTTAAATTCGATTTTAATAATACGCGATTTTATTCCTAAATTAATAAATAAGTTCATTTTGCGTTTAACATACGAAGCTGAACCCGTTTTATCATTAAAATACAGTTTCGCAAGTTTGACAAAACCGGAATTACAAAATGCGGTACGTGCATATACCGAAATCCCCGTAATTATCGAAATCAAAATTTGATGATAAAAACAATGTTTCATTAGTGATTTCAGTGTATTTCGCAACAATCTATATTAAAATACGCAGTTTTTCGATAAATAATCAATTTTAATGGGGATTTTAGGGGGATCTCGGGGATTCCTGGGGATTTTGGTAATTACGTGAATTTCGGTATTTCTATACACCCGTCAAAATGGCTGACATAGTCAGAAAGAACGCTAAGAAAGTATTTACAAAATAACATCATCACAAATGATGTAAAGTGAACGATACTTAGCTGTTTTGTAGATAAGTATACGATCCATCGAAAAGCACTTACATTTGACATAAAAAAAAACGCCAGTGGATATGGAAATCTTCGTACGAAATTGCAGGCATGTAACAATATAGCTTTTATTAATTGAAATGCACAAACTCAGTAACTGGCAAACATATGCATTAGTATGTTGTTTCCTGATTATTTAGAAACGACTACATAATTCTTGTGGTTCAGCCAGCTGCAACTCTACATAAATAAGTATTAAAAGTTTCTCCACCATTCAACAAATTGCCAACTTATTACAAGGTAAGTGGTTAATATTATTTAACATATTGCAAGCTTAGGGTTCATATTGACTTTCAACAGTATTATACATTATATGAACAATAACAAACGGCAAAGGGACCGGGCTTCTGAAAAAAGCATTAATTGAAATAGAATCCCTGCGATCACTTTTGATACCATCATTATTTACACAGAACGACAATAAAAAGCTATTTATTATAATAGATTAATGTACTTATTTTAATTTTATTGTTTGTATAATTTTGGACACATTTCAGCAATGTAAGCCCGGTGTTTAATTACCCTTTTTAATTTTATGGTTGAATCAATGCACCTCTAACAAGTTCAATTGACTTGTTCATGAAAATTAAAACAAACTACATGTACATGTAGCACGCACACCTTTGTTAACTTTCATTACTTGTATAAAAAATATGTTTCATTGTTGTTGTTTTTATATTAAATTTTATTGAAGTTCTTATACTGCTAATTTATTGTTTGTTATGTTACATTGACGGTTATAAGTATTCAGACCACATTTATTCTGATGTTAATGACTAACTAGTATTTGTATAGATTAAAGGATGAGTTTTTTTTTAATTATAACTTACACTGTTAGAAACTGATGGTGTATACACCCTCAGTGCATGTTACTTCATTCGCTCTTGTATGGTATGAAATTACTGAGTGTGTATATCCCACACACCATCACTCACTTACTAAGGCTTGATTGGTCATTGTCGGCTCGGGTACTACTTACATGTACCCCGGGTACACTTAAGTATACTTACATGTACCCAGGGTATGGTAAATATACTTAAATGTACCCGGTGATATTAGACTGTACCCGAGTTGTATATCCACCCAAAATCCGATGTTGTAAAACGTGCTACCGATTACCGTAAAACAATATTGTTAACCTTAAACAAACTTCTCTTTTAAAAAATCTTCATCAACATGCTTTTTGAGTATGAGTTTTGATAATATAAAGGCTGTTTAACAGAAAATTGACAAAAATGTGAACATAATTAATTTTTACAAATTAGCCAACAGCAACCGATTTAGCGTTAACATTTCCCAGTATGTTTTAGTGTATTTATAGTACCCGAGCCGACAATGACCAATGGAGCCTTACTAACTGTATAATGCTTATACCTCACCAACTACCTTTACCTTGTTGTGTTTATCAACCTGAAATTTATGTAAAATCCGGCTTTTTTTACTTTAATTTTTCATTCAATTGATTACGCAATTTTTTAGATATCTCGTGGGAAATTATTTGACTCTTTGGATTTTAATGACGACAAGGCCAAGCTGAAAGTGTCATTTTATTTTACAAACAAATCTAAAATGTATTTTATTATTGTGTGTTTGTCACGATAATTCAGTGTTTTTCAGAAAATTTGAGTAGCCAGTTATATGGCCGGTAACTGTGCAGTAAAACGAAAGTATTTGTGACATTTTACTTGATATATTTGGGAAAAGTAGGCGGCATCTAGAGTAAATGTAACTGGCGAAATGGCTGGCTGCCGGTAATTAAAGAAAACACTGATAATGGTAAACTAAATGAAATAACTCGCTGCGACTGGATTACGGCTTTGTAAAATTGTTTTTTGGGTCATAATGGTTAGCATTCAATACAAATGTTATTTAAAAATATTGTGTTTTAAAATTTATTTTGAAAATGGGATGGAAGAACAGAAAATGAAAGGGTATACAGGAATGAAAATTAGTGGTTTCCTGTGAGCCGTGGCAAGTAGATTTTGGCCTGGGCAACTCAATTTCAAAAGTTGGTTGTCCGGCCGGTCAACTAGGTTTTTTAAAGCTTAAAACAATTCAGTGCAATACAAATTGAATAACAATTGACCACCATGGATCAATACTAGTTAAATAACATTCATAATTTAGGAATAGGAAATGATTTAATTCAGACTCATAATAATACATCATGCATTGAACACGTGTAATGTCAGCAATTTTATTTAATTATCTATTACTTTATTAAAAGAAAGTATAATATACACATGTACATATTTCTGGGCTCGTTATTCTTTATCTGGGCAACCAAAATACTAAAGATGGATGCCCATGCGGGAAACAAATATTAGGAAGTTAGTTTCAATCCCTAGTATATCATTGTAACTTTATTGATATAAGCATTCCATTAAAGTTGTGATTGAGGTACGCTTGTTGTTTATAGTATATTTACTTTTTAGCTTGACTATAATATATTATGAAATATATAAAGTGGAGCTATCCTTCTCACCCCGGTGTCGGCGTTTCCGTGCCTGTTAGCGTTATCGTAAGCATGCAAATGTTAAAGTTTGCGTTCTACCCCAATTATTTCCTATGTCCCTTGACATTTGCTTTCATATTTTGCATACTTGTTTACCAACATCACCCCAACCTATAAACAAGAGCAGCCAAGTGTATCAAGCATTTTGACAGAATTATTCCCCTTTTATACTAGAATATGCATATTATTGATAAATCTATGTTAAAGTTTGCATACCACCTCAAATATTTTCTATGTCCCTTGACATATTGCTTTCATACATGTATTTTGCTTCTTAACCAACATGACACCAATGTATAAACAAGAGCAGATAACTGTATCAAGCATTTTGTAATAATTGTGGCCTTTTTTTATTTAGAATAAGCATATAATTGATAAATCTATTTCAAAGTTTGCATACCACCTTTAAATTGCCATTTATAACTTCTTTATTATGCTCCCCCCAAATTTTTTAGGGGGAGCATATAGTCGCCGCTTTGTCTGTCCGTACGTGCACAAGTTTTGTACGGGCTATTTCTCAGCAAATAATGACTGGAATTCAATTAAACTTAATGGGAAGCTTCACTACCAAGAGGAGATGTGCATATTACCAGCTGGTTCTGGTCGGATGATTTTTCACACAGTTACAATGTATGGCCCTTTGAAATTTTCCATTAACTGTACATACATGTATAGTGCAATTCTTGTCGAGGCTATTTCTCAGCAACTAATGACCGGAATTCAATTAAACTTTATGAGAAACTTCACTACCAAGAGGACATGTGCATATTATCAGCCGGTTCTCGTCGGATGATTTTTCACAGGGTTATGGCCCTTTGAAATTTTCCATTGAACATAAAGTGCAATTCTTGTCCGAGCTATTTCTCAGCAACTTATAACGGGTATTCAATGAAACTTTATGGGAAGCTTCACTACCAATAGGAGATGTGCATATTATCAGCCGGTTATGGTCGGTTGATTTTTCACAGAGTTATGGCCCTTTGAAATTTTCTATAAACTGTACATATAGATGACGTGCAGTTCTTGTCCGGGCTATTTCTCCCCAACTACTGACTGGAATACAATGAAGCTTTATGGGAAGCTTAACTACCTCTAGGAGGTGCACATGTTATACATGTTCAAGACGTTTCCTTTTATCTGAATATATAGTGCAATATTGTGACCAAAAACTTTTGGGGAGCATTACCCGTCTATGATTGTTTCTTGTTTATCATCAAATTTGATTTATGCTTTGACAAAACAACACTTACCTGACATACCACAATGGACACCACCCAAACTTGAAATAAAATCTTATTAGTTTGTTTTATGTCTTTACAAATGTTCAATTGATTGTGGAAAATATACCTGAACTCAGAATCGTCTATAAAGTACAACTTCTTTCAAACATAAACGATCAATATGTTTCAATTACATGTACATGTATGGTCCTCTTCCACTTAGAATATGACTATTTTACATTGATCTTACTGAATATGGACAATTTCCCAATGATAGCTTTCGTTATACTGCCAAGCACTCGAATAGTCGAGCACGCTGTCCTCTGACAGCTCTTGTTATGTCCTCCAGTCTATACTGGGGGACATATTGTTTTTGCCCTGTCTGTTTGTTGGTTTGTTTGTTTGTTGGTTTGCGTCAAACTTAAACATTGGCCATAACTTTTGCAATATTGAAGATAGCAACTTGATATTTGGCATGCATGCGCAATATTTGAATAATTCCAAATGTGTGCTACATTTAATTACAGTGTATAATTCATTTTGAAACAAAAATGATTTGTTCCCCACATTTTTTGATGATTTTATTAATTAAACGCTTATATTGTGATTCTCTCATGAACCTTTTATTATCGATTGTAGAAAAAATAGAATACAATGTTAATGTATGTCTGATATACTAATTTCTAATCGGATTTCATTGATATTTTGATAACTTTTAATCTTATACCTGGGTCGAGTTAAAAAATGGTTCCGTCCGCTTAAAACCATGGCCATTAGGGGCAGGGCAGTTTTCCTTACATGGGTATTGTAAAATCTTTTTACCACTCAAGAAATCACCTTTACTGTCTATCCTTCAAGAAACTTGGTCAGGTCATTTGTTCTAACGATATCTTGGCTGATTTGTTTATGAATATTTATCTTCAAAACTAACATTGGGCATATACATTAAGCCTTTATGTTTCATAAAGTACTTTCATTTTTTAGCTCGGCTGTTTCCGGAGAAAACTCTAGGTATTGTCATAGCCAGTTCGTCGTGTCGTGTCTTTCTGCCGTCCGGGGTCCGCCCCTAAAACCTTAACATTGGCTTTAAAATCAAAGTACAGCTTCTACCTACAACTTTGAAACTTCATATGTAGATGCACCTTGAGGATTTCTACACGCCACACCTACTTTTGGGTCACTAGGTCAAAGGTTATGGTCACTGTGACCCTTAAAAAAATATTCTGACAAGCTTTCATTATTTAAAACTGCACCCACAGCCGAGCGTCGGCATCCGTTATGCGATGCTCTTGTTGTGATAATAGACAATCCCAGAAATCGATACCTCCCCGGATTACCCGCCCCTGAATACTCTCGCGCGCCTCCAAAACGGTACTGAAGAAATAAACATGGACATATATATATGTGTGTATAGGTCCCTACGCAAAACAAGGCAGCGAAACGGTTTTTTTCAAATATATTTGAGGATTTAAAGAGTTTCTGTTATCGATCTTACAACCACATAATAGTTCGTGTTATTTAAAAAAAATATAAATTACATAATTAGTAGAAATAAGGTTCATCTGCATTCGTTTCAGAGTAATAAAACACAGCATGGACATGGACCTATTTGTGTAGATCCCTGGCATGAATAAGGTCTTGATTGTCATTTAACATGTTATTTAAAGGTGACGCGTGATATCTTATCTTAATTTCGGTATCTACACATGTGCAGACATGTGGTGTCACGGGCAAACCCATAAACGCTTTTAATCCACACTTGGAACATCGCCTCCCATTTAGCGAATTCGTTCGCGCCTTTATCGCTGATGTTATTTTTCCAAGAGATGTATCTTGCTGTCATTAATAATCCGTAATTAAAGAAAAATAAATCACTTATTTTGTTCGTGTTTTATTTTTTAAGCGTAAATTTAGATCGTTTTACGAAAATTTAATAAAGACATACGTTTAGGAAAGCTAGAGAACACAATTGGAACTATTTAAGTTTATTTAAGGCTCATTTTTTATCATGTTGAACATTTCAATCGTGAATTAAGATGTTATCAAAAAATTTAATAATATTGCAGGCAACATGTAAAACGTAATTTAAATAATAATATAAGAAAGTTGTAGACAAAAGCTGATATGTCCTTTTCAATAAAAAAGTATGACATATCCTGACATCTTACACAGTTTTGCAATCGAATAACTCCGATACTTGTTCATTTAAATCACAAAATTAATTTCCGGCTAGATATTTTTGTATTAGCTTGAGAGCGATTTTTAAATAAAAGATTGCCAAAAGCCACTTTAGTTTTAGACTAAACTAGATACATAATTTTAATTTAATTTTTTTTCTCTACCTGAAATCTTACAGAGTTTCGATAATAAAGATTTACGGAACAATTTTAGAATCACAAACTTCATTTCGGCTATAGATTTGTATATTACCTTTAAAATGACACTTACAAGGGAAATATTAATAGCGAAATGGTAACTGTTAAGACAAACAAAGATATGTATTATTCAATAAAAGAAGTCGTCCTCAGTCTTTAATCTTACAACGTTTCTTAATGAATATCTCCGGAAAGTATAGAAAGTACGACATTTAATAAGAAATAATATAGGCTGAAACAAAGGCAGATATCAATATAATTGTCTACATCGACCTTAAATCTATCTAATCAATATCAAAGATCTATAAAAAAAATTTGGTCTGAATGGATGTTTCCAATCTTTATATATTGACAGATCTTTGTTAATATCTCCGGCACTATTTACGCTAAAATCACAACGTTTACTTCAGACTTTAGATATTTCTATACCTTTACAATTATGCTTGAATAATTTTATTCCATAAAGAAATAATTAAATTTTATACAAATGCATGACTGAAAGGTATGCTTAAAAATGCCAACTCGGCCTTAAACATTACGTGTTGTCACTGAATATTGTTGCAGAGACACATATTTTAAGAATCTATCGTGCATATTTTTTATTTAAATTATATTGATTTACGATGTGATACATATCGACACTTGGTTTCATGTTTCACTTTTCAATCCTACTGTGCGAAGTCATAAAGTACTGTTTATTGGAATAAAGCGGGTGTACACTATGATAACGTTGTAATCTGTCAAATTCTTCAGTACCGTTTTCAATCGCGGGTTACGTAATAGCCAATATGGCGGCGCCCATATTATCGATTCTGGGATTGTTTATAGTTTAGTTCCTTAGAGTCTCAGGTGAGTGCCTTTGGGCCCATGGTCCACTTGTTGGGATATTAACGCTGAATGGGTCAAGGTCCCCCCCCCCAGGATACTACTTCCCAGTACCCCGGGTACTTTGAAGTATACTGAACCGTACACCAATTTTCAAATGATACTTTTTGGTAACCCCTGTATACTAACAGGTACCCGATATTTCCTAATTAAAAAAAATTGTACCCAAAATAGTTTGTACACAATTTTTGTTCATAACCAATTATTTAAGTACACACATTTTTTTTGAAACCAAAATTTTCGTACCCAATTTTGTTTTCCTACCCACATTTTTTATTACCCACAATTTTCACACCCACATTTTTGTTCGTACCCAAATTATTTTTGGCATAAATTGTTCGTTTCCAAAATTTTCGTACCCACATTTTTTACGTACACATATTTTTCTTACCAAATTTTTTTTCTACCCAATTTGTTTTGGCATAATTTGTTCGAACCCAAAATTTTCGTACCCACATTTTTTTCGTATGGAATTAGCGATATATTGGACGTCATCTATTTGATTTTAATTTTTTTTCGTACCCAAAATATTTCGTACCCATATTTTTTTCGTACCCACATTTTTTTCTTACCCACATTTTTTCGTACCCCAATTTTTTTTTCGTAACAATTTTTTTCGTACCCTAATGTTTTTCGTACCCAAATGTGTTCGTACCCAAAATTATTTTCGTACCCATTTTTTTCGTACTAAAATGTTTTTCGTACCCAATTTTTTTTGTACCCAATTTTTTTTTCCGTACCCAATTTGTTCATTCCCAAATGTTTTTTGTTCCCAATTTTTTTCGTTCCCCAATATTTTTTTCGTACCCAAATTTGTTTGGTACCCAATTTTGTTTGTACCCAAATTTTTATTTGTACCCTTTTTTTTCGAATCCAAAAAGTTGTTCGTACCCTAATTTTTTTCGTTCCCTATATTTTTACTATACTATTATTTGTTTTTGTAACCAATTTTTTTTTCGTACCCACATTTTTTCGTACCCAATTTTTTTCGTACACAAATTTGTTCGCACCCAAATTTCTTTGTACCCATTTGTTCGTACTCAAATTTTTTTCGTACCTTATTTTTTATTTGTTCCCATTTTTTTCGTACCAAAATAGTTTTTCGTACCCTTATTTTGTTTGTACCCTTTTTTTTCATACTTTAATTTGTTTTCATTCCCAAATTTATTTTTTTCGTACCCACATATTTTTTCGTACCAATTTTTTTTATAGAAATAATCGATTTTTAATTTGATTTCATCTCTCCACTCATTCCATCACGCGAAACCCTTAAGGTGTCGCAACTCTAGTATGGAATGAGTGATATATTGGACGTCATCTATTGAAGACGTTCTATTGAACAAATGAAAATGGCGACTAAAATTCGTTAAGCTCCTGGTTATAGCCGCGATTGGACTCTATTGGAAACTGGCTGATAACTTTTGCTGAAAATTGACATGTATATGGACCAGAACGCGATCTACACGATGGCATATTTGTCATTTCTGGGAAAAAATCTAATATTTGATTAAATGACGAAAAAAGTGGTGTTTTTTATTGCGCAATCGCTAAAAACACATGGCTTGGCCGGAAGTACATGTATCGTTAATAGCAACCCCAAGACAATTCACCCCCAGGAGACAATTCACGCGCTAGATAATTCAAATTTGATTTTAAATATTTTTTTTTCGTACCCAAAATATTTCGTACTCATATTATTTTTGTACCCATTTTTTTTTCCTACCCATTGTTTTCGATCTCAAATTTTTTTCGTACCGACATTTTTTCGTACCCCAATTATTTTTCGTTACCATTTTTTTCGTACCCAAATGTTTTTCGTACCCAAATGTGTTCGTACCCAAATTTATTTTGTGCCCAAATTTTTTGGTACCCAATTTTTTTTTCGTAAACATTTTTTCGTACCCAAATGTTTTTTGCACCCAAATGTTTTCGTACCCAAAAAAAATGTCGTACCCATTTTTTTCGTACCAAAATATTTTTCGTACCCAATTTTTCTTCGTACCAATTTTTTTTTCATACCCATTTTTTTCGTACACATTTTTTTGTACCCAGTTTTTTCGTACCTAAATTTTGGTTTTGTACCCAATTTGTTCATACCCAAATGTTTTTCGTGCCCAATTTTTTTCATACCGAATTTTTTTTTCCGACCCATTTTTTTCATACCCAAATTTGTTTCGTACCCAAATTCTTTCGTACCCAAATTTGTTTTCGTACCCTTTTTTTTTCGTACCCAAATAGTTGTTCGTACCCTAATTTGTTCGTTCCCTATATTTTTTCGTACTCTAATTTGTTTTCGTATCCCTTTTTTTTGTACCCACATTTTTTTTCGTAACCATTATTTTTTGTACCCACATTTTTTTCGTACCCAAATTTTTTCGTACCTATTTGTTCGTAATCAAATTTGTTTCGTACCCAAATTTTTTCGTACCTTATTTTTTATTTGTACCCATTTTTTTCGTACCGAAATAGTTTTTCGTACCCTTATTTTGTACGTACCCTTTTTTCGTACTAAAATTTGTTTTCGTACCCTTTTTTTTTCGTACCCACATATTTTTTCGTACCAATGTTTTTTTAGAAATAATCGATTTTCTATTTGATTTGATCTCTCCACTCATTCCATCCCGCGAAACCCTTAAGGTGTCGCAACTCTAGTAAAACATTTCGGAATACATGTCATCTACACAGAATAACTTGTTGAATCCGTCTCTGGAGGTAAACCTTTCCGTCAACTACTTGTTCATTCACGAACGAGAAAAAAACTACAATGCAACACATGCACATTTTCTGCATGGATTTTATGGCCTTATCATTAACTCGTGTTATATAACCTTTTGGTGTTCACGTAATGGCTATCAACATTGATCTTTGAAGCGTGCTTATCCGACGTCCTTTCATATGAATCTGAACTGCATTCTCCGATAATCCCATGTTCATTATATGCATGTTTTTGGAGTAAGATAATAGTGAATTTGGCTCTTATGAGCACCTCCATCTCTATCAAGTACACGGTAAATGACAGCGTTTTCTTGCCTGTCGTTAATGATATCATACACATATTCAAGCATTCCCTTGCATGTTTGGCAGCTTTTGATTAATGTTCGTGTAGGCTTTTGTTTTCTAAAATAAATATATATACATAAAACATAAATATAACATATGACATAACAGCAACTGAGGCAGCAACACTAAGAACGGAGATTTTATATGCTGACGTGTTTAGTGGTCACATGCTCAGAATGCTCAGAATGCTGAGCAGAAATACATATGTTTTGTGATACTATTGTAAATAAGACCCAACGTTGTAATATAGTGGAGAACAATGACAAGGCATAGTCCACACCTATATTTGGTTTGCTGTAACTTCACTCAGATTTCAAATCACAATGATTAGAGTTCCTTTTTTACCTGGTCTGTTCTTGGTGAATGGTGTTTTGGATCCTATGTAGATCTGAGTGCCATATCTGGTATACGATTTGCTCGATTTAACCTGCCGGCTCTTTCGGCAATGCTGTTTGATCTAACTCACTTCTAATGTGTGGATTGTTGGATTGTCTCAAGTCATCGTTCTTCACGCAAAGAAATTGAAGTAATACTCTTAGCAATTAACTACCTCTGTTCTTATGTCGCACAA